>NC_053156.1:107929012-108131512 GCF_016835505.1 Polypterus senegalus
CTAACCAAAAGAGTGAAATTGCTGAAGACAAGCACAGCTATAGCCCTGATTCAAATTTTGGTAAAGACAAAAAGTCAAATCTCATGCAGCAGTTGTTTGGAACTACTGTTACTGCTGATGTCTCCACCAAGAATGAATTGTCTAGCCCTTTAACTCTGAGTAAAATTACACCAGATCCTGGAAACACTTCAGTGTGGGAAAAACAAGGGCTTGGCACTAAAAATGAGGACGGTGTCATTATCAATAATGGCTTAACAACCAATTTAGCTAAAAGCCGCTCACGTGTCTCAGCAGGCCGGCCTTTCTTAAGGGCAGTCAATTCACTGGAGGATGATCTAGAGGAAGTTACACTTTAAGGAAAGTCTTGTGTTCAGATGCTTTGGTAAGTTTTAGTTTTATGTCAAACAATGGCCTGTAGTCAGCATACAATTTTATCTTATGAAGAAATCCAACGTTTACACTTGCACAGTAACCAGCATGTGACTTGGGTAGTGTTTTGGGACTAAGTTATATTCAACCCATATAAAATTTTCTACTTGCACTGAAGGAGGATTGAACTGAAGGTAACAAGCTTAAAGTGTAACTTATATTCCATCCAGTAAATGTAGAATTTACTTTCTTTTAGTTCAAATATATAGTTTTTTAATGTTTTATAGTACAAGTAAAATGTCTCCTGGAAAGTTCTGTTAATCTTATTTAATCAAAACAAAGCTAGCCTTATAATTTTCTAATGAAACTATACCACATAGACAGTTTTTTCCTTTGAATCAGGTAAGCTGTGATGTTTAGAATGTATCCACATTTTGAGAATCTCCTGAACATTTCAGGCAATCAATGAGTGATTCTAAATAATTTTATTGAGCTATAAACACCAGGTTAATGACCTGTGAGTCACTGTGTGTGGTCTTATGAACAAGAATAACAACAATGAAGGCACTGGGGGGATTGTGTTCCATGTGATCAAAATCTTGATTTTCTGTTTTTTCCAATGCAGTCTTAAAATAAGCAATAATGGATATTAATAATAGAGTTAAATGATATTTACATGTTCTTTAAAATAAAATAGCCTTTACTTATATTGCAGCAGTACTGGATACTCTGAAAGACATTTTTGTCTGCTAAAGAGAATGTTTTGGCCCAAACAAAATGTGTGGTCAAGGTGGCCGTAAAACATCTCTGAGGCAGAACTCGTGTTTTAGCCATGTGCTACTTTACATTTAACTCTGACTTTTTTCTTTTGTTATATTAATATCGAGATCAGGAAAGGTAACCACCAAGACAATGAAAGCACTGTAACTGGGTGTGTATATATGAATATATATGTATATATACATACATATACATGTACATATACATGTACATATATATATATATATATATAAAATATATATATATATATAAAAATATATCATTTGTTCTTCTGAAGAGAAAACTGCAAAAAAAAAGGCCCAACTTATCATATCTTCCAAAACAAAGGTTACTTAACAATTGACTGAACACCAGTCCACTTAGAGTACCACTCCCGGAAACTAAGAGTCCACGCTCCAGTTTTTAAGTAAGTAAATATGTTAGGAAGTTTACATATTTATAACAAGGCTAATCCTGATTACTAGAAATTAAAACTTGGTTCTATTTTGGATGCCGATAATTAAAGCACTCTATTTCTATGTTCCCATTCTTACCTTTGGCTACATGCTGTGATTTGTGTCTGAAAGAATAAGATCGCTGTTATCACTAGGTAAAACGTGATTTCTTCCAGGCCTATGGAGCTCACACCCTGCAACTCAGGACACAGTTCAACATTTTGGAAGGGTCATGTTTATAGAGTTCCCCAGGGTACTTTCTGTAGCAAGTGAACAGTGTACACCCAGGACACACCGAAGGGAGTATTGCTTTTCATGCAGCAGGAGGAGTCGAGGGTGATGCTGGGGATAGGAAAGTGTGGGCAGACCTGCATAGTAAAATGCCTCCATGATCCTAATCAACACAAGGGAATAAAAAGAGGAGATAATTAAAATCATTTTGTATGGTTTGTATATTTTTGTGGATTCTGATGTTCTTATTGTCTGTTGTTATTTATTTTAATATGAAATTTTGTGATTTTTAATAAATTCTTTGTGATTACACCTTTCATAATTGTTTTCTTAACTGATTAATTGCTTTACTTTTTTTTTGATAACTTGATAAGTGATGTTGTATTTGCTTCTGCATTTAGTATACCCTAAAGGTGTAATGGAATTAAATCTATTTAACTAGTTTTTTTGTATTATATAAAACTAGCCACGTGCGCCCAACTACGTTGCACGTGTTAAAGTTGTCTGTGAAGGGCTACCTGTGTAAACGCGGCTGCCAGTCATGAACTGGGCCCTTCGTCGCACAGCATTATGGTTTTTTATAAGGGAAACAAAATTAAAAAAGAAAACCCTTGGATATTGATTCGATAGGAACGGCCCACTCGGAATCACTATCCGAATCGTAATTATGTGGTGGTGTAGGAGCATTTCTGCTTCTGTCCGTTCACAGTCCGTCTCGTTTTCACGACGCTATCGTTTCCTCTCACGATGTCTTCTCAACCTTTCCCCAATCTCGCAGGTTGCTTTGTGGCAATCCAAAGAGTAAGGCAATATACACGGAGCAATGGTTATTAAAGGGTGACACATAGGTATCCAGGCTCTTTAAAGCATAAATAGGGATCACTTCACTGACATGTGAGCAAGCCACAGTTCAACTGTGAGACGCACAGCACTCGCCGGCTACAATGTAACAATAATAATTTCCGGAACGTGCTGTTACGTTGTCATTCATTTTACCCACTGTCTTTCTTTCATTCATATGTTACGTAGGCACGTACCTTTTATTTTCGGCAATCTCATTCTCTAACCAGGCCTCAGGAGCTAACCAGCGTAACACTGTCCACCACCCCTTTTGTTATTCCGGCATATTATTGACATCAGTAAGTAACAACGTACTAAACTGGATGGTGGTCTACGCATGCGTGGAATTTGAGGACAAACAAAGATCAAGATCTAAATGAAGATCACTTTAGTTAATTTAAAGCACAACAATTTGTTTAGTTGGAATGTCTGTGTTTTGAGGTGTGACTGGAGTACTACAGTCTTCAGTAGTATAAGCCTGGAGGAGATTCTTAATGCAATGCCTATGTTTTAGCTGTCTGTCTACTGCCATCTACTGCTTCTTCTAATTCATTCGCAGACAAACAAAGATCAAGACTCAAATGAAGATTATATATTGAGATATTTAGGGTGTGATACAAATTAATGTAGGTCAAAGAGAAGAAGAGTGAATGGTGAGTGAGTCTGGGAGCACAGTTGGCAGTGTTAAACGCTGCTGCCTCAAGGATACCATTTCTTCATCATTGGATGTGTGGAGTTTGCACGTTTTCTCCTTTCCTTCAACATCTGGAAGACATCCATGTTAGGTTAATTGTCGGTTTAACACTGACCCTTTGTTGTGAATGACAGACTTGGTACTCTACTCTGGGTGATTCCTGCCCAGCACACAATATATTGGATCCAGACTGCCCATGACACTGAATTACATTCCAGTTTTGAAAATATTAGTTTAATAAATGCCTCAGTCTGTCAAGCTAGTGTATTGAGTGTATGAGTGTGTATGCATGTCTACATACATACCCTACCAGTCAAAGGTATTAGAACACCTCAGTTTTCCACTTTTTCTTCAAATTTAATCAAATGAAATGCAATGAATGACCTAAAATGGTGAAAAACTAAACAGTAAACAGCCAGAGGTTTAAATTTAAACTTTAGGTTAGCAAAATCTGAAACAAAAAGGAAATCAGAATATTACAAATGAGCAACAACTAGTATGTTACTACATGTTGATGTTCTGCAGCAAATAAAGTAAATTCAGCCATGTAAGTTGAAGCAAACAATTTGCACAGGTGTCCCAACTTCTGATGATTACTTAAAAAAACCTCTGTCTTACAGCAACAGACTGTGTTACTAGACCCTCTGAAGTACTACTTGGACAATATTACTCTGTAGAAAGTTGTAAATTAAAGTGTTAATGGTAAGAAAACAGCAATTAAAAATTAAATTAGATAGCATTTTTACCATTAAAAGTGTATTCCTTTAATTTAGAGAAACTGCAAAAAAAAATCAGTGAGTCCAGTGTCCTACACAATCCAAAGGCAATTGGAAACTGGAAGAAACTTGAATAGGAAGAGATCTGGCAGACCCAAAGCCACATTTTAAATCAGAACACATATTTCTGAGGGTCATCAGCTTGTGTGACAGGAGCCTTACAGCACAACAGCTTCAAGAAAGCTTAACAGTGATCGAAAAAAGCAAGTCTTAGTTTCTTCTATGAAGAGGAGACTTTGTGCTGCAGGGCTAATAGGGTAAGCAGCAGTAAGAAGGCCATTATCTTTAAAAAAAACAAAATAAGAAAGTGAGGCTTCTCTGGGCCATGAAATACTGGCAGTGGACTACTGACTGGAAGAAAGTTTTATGGACTGATGAATTAAAAATGGGCAGCACGGTGACACAGTGGTAGCGCTGCTGCCTCGCAGTTAGGAGACCTGGGTTCGCTTCCCGGGTCCTCCCTGCGTGGAGTTTGCATGTTCTCCCCGTGTCTGCGTGGGTTTCCTCCGGGTGCTCTGGTTTCCTCCCACAGTCTAAAGACATGCTGGTTAGGTGGATTGCCGATTCTAAATTGGCCCTAGTGTGTGCTTGTTGTGTGGGTGTGTTTGTGTGTGTCCTGCGGTGGGTCGGCATCCTGCCCAGGATTGGTTCCTGCCCTGTGACCCTGTGTTGGCTGGGATTGGCTCCAGCAGACCCCTGTGACCCTGTGTTCAGATTCAGCGGGTTCGAAAATGGATGGATGACTTAAAAATTGGAAATCTTCTGTTCATCATGCAGGGTGTTTGTACACCTTCGAATTGGTGAAAGGATGGTGGGGCAAGTGTGATGGTCTGGTATTCTTTTGCTGGAACCAGAGTTGGTGACTTGCACATTCTGAAGCAAAAGCATTACCACAGAATTTTGCAGCACCACACAAGACCTTCTGGTCTGCATGTAGTATGTCAGGGATTCATCCTATAGCAAGATGATAACTCAAAATATACCTCCAGGCTATATCATAACTATGTTAAAAGAACAAGAAGGTACACTTCAAAGCATAGAATGGCCAGCACAGTCTCCAGGCTAAAACCTCTTTGAGGTAGTTTGGGATGAACTGGACAGAAGGATGAAAGGAAAGCAACCTAGAAGTACAACACATTTGTGGAAACTTCTGCAACAGTGTTGGGAAGATGTTTGATTTCCCTTATAGAAAGAATGACACGTGTGCATTTAGCTGTTATATCAGCAAATGGTGGCTACTTTGATGAATCAAAAATTGGAATCAAATTTTGTACACTTGATTCCTTGACTTATTTTTTATTTGCTATTGTTTTAAACTGGGGATTATGTTGTTTCATTTCTTCACCTGTGTCTTTGCATCTTTTCTGATCAGGGCTGGATGGTCCTATGAATTCTGTCTAAGTGCTGAGAACATTATATTATAAACCCAATGTAAATAAAGCAGTATTTCAAGTCCTTTATAATCATTAACCACTTACTAAGTGCTAAACTGGCCACCTCAAGGCCAAGGTCTCCAGAAAGAACAGTAATTAAATTCACATCATCACAGTCTCTGAGAATTTAGAATATTTAGATTTGTACTTGAGTAGGTGCTATCTATTTATGCATACCAGTTGAAACTTTTAATCAACTCCACAGATGGCAGCAGAACAGCAATACAATGCAGTGTAGCACACTAGTGAACCCCCAGTGTGATGGAATATCCACATCAACCTTTACAGATCTAGGTGTGTGTTTGTGTGTGTTCATTTCTTTCTCTGTCATTAAGCGTATGTTCTGATAGGACAAACAAGATGCCGGCTCTTGGCTCATTGATTTCTTTGAGTGTGTGTACCTGTGTGAATACAAGTGTTTACATGTGCCTCCATTTGTGTGCATACGTGTACAGTATATTTAAATAGATTATGTGTCTCAAAAACTACATGGGCAACAATTTTTCAAATATGTAGGCTTGATTCTGTAACTAAATGGAGCAGACTGCAGAAATCCAAGTTAAAAAATTTATACATCAAACATCATTGGACATACTGTAAGTCATAGACAGCTTTTGAATGATATGGAGATGAGTACTGGACCATATGGACCAAAAACAATAGGCCACAAACTATTACAAGGCAAACACCATGCAACTTGTTTGAGTTAGAAGGGTCCATTTTTTCAGAAGTAATTGTTGTACATACAGTAATTCTCAGCTTTCAGGGCAGATCTTGGAAGCCACTTTTTGTAAATTTTTGTATCTTTTTTAGGATGTAGTTATACGGGAACTCTACAGATCAGGCCAGGTCATTTGGGAAGTATGCACCGGTACAGCGTGTTGCCGCACCTACCACAAGACAGAACAGCTAATGGGCCCAATTGGCAACCCCTAAGGCAGACACATGGTCCAGTTCCACACTCTGAAAATGACCATCTATCTGCAGCAGGCAGGTGTTAACATGGGCATCCCCTTGGCCTGGTCCAGTCGCCTGGCTCCTCAACATTGATGATCATGTGAGCCAGATCACTCTTTCGGAATAGCACCACATGGCTGTAGTACCATAACTGATGCTCCCTCACAATGCTTTTAATGTGCCTCATTCAGGACTCCTCTTTGACACAAAGTGAAACCCACATTACCCAAGGATTCTTGGAAGAGATGCAGTACCGAAGGAGTCTCCAGTCACTGGGTAGTGTCCATGTTTCACAACTATAGAGCAAAACATGAAGCACCAGGACTCTTAAGACTTGGACCTTTGTCCTTTTGCAAAAATATCAGGAGAGCCACACACCCCTTTCCAGCAACCTCATGACCCCCCATGTTCTCCCAATGCATCAACTGACTTCACAGGAAGAGTCACTAGAGACATGAATGTCACTGCAGAGGTAAGTAAACCTCTCAACAAGGTCAACACTCTCTCCGCAGACTGACACACTGCTGATGGCTGTGCCTAAGAGGTCATTAAAGCCTGGATATTGATTTTTATCTAGGACACTCACAAGTCCAGACACTCAGACTTCTCACTCAGTCTCTCAAGAACCCTGCTCAGAGCCTCCATTGACTCCTTGAAGATCACAGCATCATCAGCAAAGTCAAGATCAGTAAATATTTCTTTATCAACAGTGCTCCACAGCCGCCTGGACCCCACAACCTGCCCAACATCCAGTCTATGCAAGCACTGAACAGGGTAGGAGCAAGAACAACGCAAAAAATATTTATAAATTTTAAGACATGAAAACCAATTTTGGTTTTCCATAGACACTATGCTAAAATGGTTGGTTTCAAACCCTGCTTTATTTTGGGTATCTTTTTGCTTCTTTGTGAAATACATTTTAGGCAAGGCTGCTTCTATGGATTCCATGGATCCTCTATGTAGCACTATGAAGGTCTTGATTTCAATTTCCATCAAACTTTATAGCAAATGATCTGGCTACATTATAGCTTATTTCATATTAACATGTAAATTTGTAAAAATGTATAGATAGATATATACTTCAACAAACCTCTGATGAAGAATAAAAACCTTGGACGACGTCTTCCCTTGCCCGGACGCGGGTCACCGGGGCCCCCCTCTGGAGCCAGGCCTGCATCCATGGGGCTCGGCTGGGCACAGCCCGAAGAGGTAACGTGGGTCGTCCTCCCCATGGGCTCACCACCTATGGGAGGGGCCAAGGAGGTTGGGTGCAGTGTGAGTTGGGTGGTGGCCGAAGACGGGAACCTTGGCGGTCTGATCCTCGGCTACAGAAACTGGCTCTTGGGACGTGGAATGTCACCTCTCTGAAGGGAAGGAGCCTGAGCTAGTGCACGAGGTCGAGAGGTTCCGGCTAGATATAGTCGGACTCACCTCGACGCACAGCTTGGACTCTGGAACCAATCTCCTTGAGAGGGCTGGACTCTCTACCACTCTGGAGTTGCCCCCAGTGAGAGGCCCGAGCAGGTGTGGGCATACTTATTGCCCCCCGACTCGGAGCCTGTGCATTGGGGTTTACCCCGGTGGACGAGAGGGTGGCCTCCCTCCGCCTTCGGGTGGGGGGAAGTGTCCTGACTGTTGTTTGTGCAGCAGTATCCACCCTTTTTGGAGTCTCTGGAGGGTTGCTAGAGGGCATACCTTCTGGGATTCCCTCGTTTTGCTGGGAGACTTCAATGCTCACGTGGGCAATGACAGTGAGACCTGGAAGGGCATGATTGGGAGGAATGGCCCCCCCGATCTGAACCCGAGCGTGTTTTGTTATTGGACATCTGTGCTCGTCACGGATTGTCCATAACGAACACCATGTTCAAGCATAAGGGTGTTCATATGTGCACCTGGCACCAGGACACCCTAGGCCTCAGGTCGATGATCGACTTTGTGGTCGTGTCGCCGGACTTGCGCCATATGTCTTGGACACTCGGGTGAAGAGAGGGGCGGAGCTGTCAACTGATCACCACCTGGTGGTGAGTTGGCTTCATGGTGGGGAAGATGCCGGTCAGACCTGGTAGGCCCAAACGTGTTGTGAGGGTCTGCTGGGAACGGCTGGCAGAGTCCCCTGTCAGAAGTAGCTTCAACTCCCACCTCGGCAGAACTTCAACCACGCCCCGAGGGAGGTGGGGACATTGAGTCGAATGGGCCATGTTCCGTGCCTCTATTGTTGAGGTGGCTGACCAGAGCTGTGGCCGCAAGGTGGTCGGTGCCTGTCGTGGCGGCAATCCCGAACCCCTTGGTGGACACCGGTGAGGGATGCCGTCAAGCTGAAGAAGGAGTCCTATAGGACTTTTTTGTCCTGTGGGTCTCTGGAGGCAGCTGATAGGTACCGGCAGGCCAAGCGGACGCTGCTTGGTTGTTGCTGAGGCAAAAACTCGGGCATGGGAGGAGTTTGGAGAGGCCATGGAGAACGACTTTGGGACGGCTTCGAGGAGATTCTGGTCCACCGTCCGCGTCTCAGGAGGGGAAGCAGTGCAGTGTCAACACCGTATATGGTGGGGATGGTGCGCTGCTGACCTCACTGACGTTAGGGTCGGTGGGGGAGTACTTGAAGACCTCCTCAATCCCACTAACATGCCTTCCAATGAGGAAGCAGAGCCTGGGGACTCTGAGGTGGGCTCTCCCATCTCTGGGACTGAAGTCACCGAGGTGGTCAAAAAACTCCTTGGTGGCAGGGCCCCGGGGTGGATGAGATACCGAGTTCCTTAAGGCTCTGGATGTTGTAGGACTGTCTTGGTTGACACGCCTCTGCAACATCGCATGGACATCGGGACAGTGCCTCTGGATTGGCAGACCGGGGTGGTGGTCCCCCTCTTTAAAAAGGGGGACCGGAGGGTGTGTTCCAACTATAGAGGGATCACACTCCTCAGCCTCCCTGGAAAAGTCTATTCGGGGGTTCTGGAGAGGAGGGTCCGTCGGATAGTCAACCTCGGATTCAGGAGGAACAGTGTGGTTTTCGTCCTGGTCGCGGAACAGTGGACCAGCTCTTCACCCTTAGCAGAGTCCTGGAGGGTGCATGGGAGTTTGCCCGACCAGTCTACATGTGTTTTGTGGACTTGGAAAAGGCATTCGACCGTCCCCTCGGGAATCCTGTGGGGGTGCTCGGGAGTATGGGGTACCGGACCCCTGATAAGAGCTGTTCGGTCTCTGTACAACCGGTGTCAGAGCTTGGTCCGCATTGCCGGCAGTAAGTCGAGCCCGTTTCCAGTGAGAGTTGGACTCGCCAGGGCTGCCCTTTGTCACCGATTCTGTTCATAACTTTTATGGACAGAATTTCTAGGCGCAGCCAGGGTGTTGAAGGGGTCCGGTTTGGTGGACTCAGGATTGGGTCACTGCTTTTGCAGATGATGTTGTCCTGTTTGCTTCATCAGGCCGTGATCTTCAGCTCTCTGGATCGGTTCGCAGCTGAGTGTGAAGCGGCTGGGATGAGAATCAGCACCTCCAAATCCGAGAGCATGGTCCTCAGCCGGAAAAGGGTGGAGTGCCCTCTCAGGGTTGGGGAGAGATCCTGCCCCAAGTGGAGGAGTTCAAGTATCTCGGGGTCTTGTTCACGAGTGAGGGAAGAATGGAGCGTGAGATCGACAGATGGATCGGTGCGGCATCCGCAGTGATGCGGGCTCTGCATCGGTCTGTCGTGGTGAAAAAGGAGCTGAGCCGTAAGGCAAAGCTCTCAATTTACCAGTCGATCTACGCTCCTACCCTCACCTATGGTCATGAGCTATGGGTAGTGACCGAAAGAACGAGATCGCGAATACAAGCGGCTGAAATGAGTTTCCTCCGCAGGGTGTCTGGGCTTTCCCTTAAAGATAGGGTGAGAAGCTCAGTCATCCGGGAGGGGCTCAGAGTAGAGCCGCTACTCCTCCGCATCGAGAGGAGTCAGATGAGGTGGCTCGGGCATCTGATCAGGATGCCTCCTGGACGCCTCCCTGGTGAGGTGTTCCGGCACGCCCAACCGGGAGGAGGCCCCGGGAAGACCCAGGACACGCTGGAGGGACTATGTCTCCGGCTGGCCTGGGAACGTCTTTGGGATTCTCCTGGAAGAGCTGGAAGAAGTGGCCGGGGAGAGGGAAGTCTGGGCCTCTCTGCTTAAGCTGCTGCCCCTGCGACCCAACCTCGGATAAGTGGAAGAGAATGGATGGATGGATGGATGGATAGATATATACTTTATTAATCCCAAGGGGAAATTCATATACGCCAGCAGCAGCATCTCTCTCTATATATAAAAAAAATCCTGGAAAGGACATTTCCAGGGCGACGATACATCATCTTCTCGGAAGACCTTTAAAAGACCCACGAGACAAAAAAGACTGGCCACAGAGCATCTCGCGGGGACCATTAACATGAGACTTGGTGCCAAGAGATTGTCCCAGGACTGTCTCACGGGGACGTGGAACATGAGATTCTTGCAAGACACGCCCTCCTTATCAAATAAGAGTACAGCCATGTGCTCTCAGCAAAGAAGGAAGAGCAGCGTGGAGAATAGAGACCCAAAAGCAGTTCATGTAAAGGCACGGCACATAGCACACACAGATCCTGTGCTCTCAGCAAAGAAGAAAGAGCAGCGCAGAGAAAACCGATCAGAAGTGTTAGAGATAGAAAAAGGCAGATAAGAGATTATGAAAGCAGTGGAATTCGAAAGGCTCAAAGAAACAATGGCGCGATACACATGCAGAGAAAGGTAAAGAATATGAAAGCAGTAAAATTCGAAAGTACTGTATTGTAGCGTCCCAGCCAAGTTGAACTCTTTTTGGTTTTAAGTCACTGTTACGTTCTATTGACGGAGGGCAGAGTACAGCACGGAAGACTGATAGCGAGGTACTAATTGATGTGGTAAGGGAGTGCGAGACCCGGGGGAAGAGGGGTTGGAGAGTGTGCTAGAAAGTTGTGTTTGGGGTTATGAAGTCACCGATTGTTCAAGTAGAACTTTTGTGACACTTTATTATGTCAGTATCAATAGTATCAAAAGCAAAGATAGTAAAGATCGCATTAGCACAAACAAAAGGTGATTCATCATCAGAACCAGGTGTAATTGAAAAAATAGCAGGACAAATCGAGATCAGAAATAAAAGGTAAAGAGTGGAAAACAAAGTCATTTTGCCTTTGCATCATTCAATGCACAAAATGTGGATTTACACAATAATGGACCATACGTTATGAGAATCTGTGGTCCCGCACCAGTTAAAGCAACGATTCCAAAGAAAAAAAAAACGCATTTAAAATTGTATATCCGCGTAGAAGAGGGCGCTCACCACAACCGTCTGATAGAACATCTGCAGCATCTTATTGCAACAACAACAACAACAACATTTATTTATATAGCACATTTTCATACAAACAGTAGCTCAAAGTGCTTTACATATTAAAGAATAGAAAAATGAAAGACATAATTATAAAAAAATAAATCAACATTAACATCGAATAAGAGTAAGGTTCAATGGCCAGGGGACAGAAAAAACATAAAAACTCCAGACGGCTGGAGAAAAAATAAAATCTGTAGGGATTCCAGACCATGAGACCGCCCAGTCCCCTCTGGGCATTCTACCTAATATAAATGAAACAGTCCTCTTTGGATTTAGGGTTCTCACGGAAGGGCTTGATGATGATGATGGTCACGTAGACTTCTTCCTTTTAATCCGTCCATCATTGTTGGAGCATCATGAAGCTTTGAGTAGGTGGAGGTGGCGCAGGCCACCACCACAAAGAAACCGGAAAAAGAAACAGAAAAGAGAGTAGGGGTCAGTACGGATTTTAGAGCCACCATGAATAGTTATTATGATGAATTGAACATACAGAGTATCAGGATTAAGTTAAATTACGATTAAAATGAAGTTATAAAAGGCCATGTTAAAGTAATGTGTTTTCAGCAGTGTTTTAAAGTGCTCTACTGTATCAGCCTGGCGAATTCCTATTGGCAGGCTATTCCAGATTTTAGGTGCATAACAGCAGAAGGCCGCCTCACCACTTCTTTTAAGTTTTGTTCTTGGAATTCTAAGGAGACACTCATTTGAGGATCTGAGGTTACGATTTGGAATATAAGGTGTCAGACATTCCGATATATAAGATGGGGCGAGATTATTTAAGGCTTTATAAACCATAAGCAGAATTTTAAAGTCAATTCTGAATGACACAGGTAACCAGTGTAGTGACATCAAAACTGGAGTAATGTGTTCTGATTTTCTTTTCCTAGTTAGGATTCTAGCAGCTGCATTCTGCACTAGTTGCAAACGATTTATATCTTTTTTGGGTAGTCCTGAGAGGAGTGCGTTACAGTAATCTAGTCGACTGAAAACAAACGCGTGAACTAATTTCTCAGCATCTTTCAGTGATATAAGAGGTCTAACTTTACTTATGTTTCTTAAGTGAAAAATGCTGTCCTAATGATCTGATTAATATGTGATTTAAAATTCAGATTACAGTCAACAATCACCCCTAAGCTTTTACCTCCGTCTTGACTTTTAATCCTAATGTATCCAGTTTATTTCTAATAGCCTCATTGTATCCATTATTGCTGATCACTAAAATTTCAGTTTTCTTTATTTAACTTGAGAAAATTACTATTCATCCATTCTGAGATACTAGTCAGACATTGTGTTAGTGAATCAATAGAATCGGGGTCATCAGGTGCTATTGATAAGTACAGCTGTGTGTCATCAGCATAGCTGTGGTAGCTCACGTTGTGCCCTGAGATAATCTGACCTAACGGAAGCATGTAGATTGAGAATAACAGCGGACCCAGGATAGAGCCTTGTGGAACACCATATTGGATATCATGTGTCTTCGAGTTGTAATTCCCACAACTAACAAAATATTTTCTCCCTGTCAGGTAGGATTCAAACCAATTTAAGACACTGCCAGAGAGGCCCACCCATTGACTAAGGCGATTTCTAAGAATGTTGTGATCAATGGTGTCAAATGCAGCACTCAGATCTAAGAGGATGAGAACAGATAAATGGCCTCTGTCTGCATTTACCCGCAAGTCATTTACTACTTTAACGAGTGCAGTTTCTGTGCTGTGATTTGTTCTAAAACCTGACTGAAATTTATCAAGAATAGCATGTTTATTTAGGTGGTCATTTAACTGCATAATGACTGCCTTCTCTAGAACTTTACTTAAGAAGGCAGGTTAGAGATGGGTCTAAAATTTTCAAGAGCGAGGGTCAAGATTATGTTTCTTAAGTAGGGGTTTAACTACAGCAGTCTTAAGAGAGTCTGGGAAGACCCCCGTATCTAGTGACGAATTTACTATGTCAAGAACATTATCAATTAGCACTTACTTCTTTGAAAAACCTTGTTGGTATCGGGTCAAGGACGAGGTGGAGGGTTTTAATTGAGATATTATTTTTGTAAATCAGGTAAATCTATCCTAGTGAAAGAGTTTAATTTGTTTATAACAGGATGTTGGGGTTTAGGGGATCCTTAGTGTTGGGGAGATATACTATGTTATTTCTAATATCATTAATTTTTGATTGAAAATACAGCGACAGCCTCACAGGTTTCACTGGAAGCACTTAGGAGGCATTCCTTTGAGCTACCTGGGTTTAGTAGGCGATCAATTGTTGAAAATAAGACTCTAGGATTACTAGCATTGTTATTTATAATCTTAGAGAAATAGCAGCGTCTCTCAAGACGGACAGTGTTATTGTATTCTGTTATTTTGACTTTTAATATTTCGTGGTGGATAGTAAGTTTAGTCTTCCTCCATTGACGCTCAGCTCTACGGCATGTTCTCTTTAAATCAGACACTCTTTGGGTCTTCCATGGTATACAATGCTAGAAGATTTTTTCACTGTCTTTTCAGGTGCAACTATGTCAACAGCAGCTCTCACTTTAGAATTAAATCTTTCCACCTTACTATTTACATTGTCCTCGCTATTATAGCTGGCACTATAAACGGACTGATTGCTTAAAATGTTTGTAAGTTTTAAAGCTGCTGCGAATCAAAGAAGCGTTTTTAACAATATGCTTCTCATGAGTGTTTTTATCATTATTTCTATATTAAAAGTAGAAGAAAATGGTCTGATAGACCAATATCAATGATCTGTTTTATATCAACTTTCAGTCCTTTAGTAATCACTAAGTCTAATGTATGACCTGCTTTATGTGTAGGCTGATTTATGAGTTGTCTCAAATCAAAAGAATCCAGGAGGTTCATAAATTCTTTTACTTTTAGATCACACTGATTATCTATATGAAAATTAAAGTCGCCAACTATTAGGAGTGTGTCATATTAGTAATTAAAATTGACATTAAGTCAGAGAATTCCTCAAAAAACGACGCGTTATATTTAGGAGGTCTATACACGGATAGTATTAGAACTTGAGAATCTCCATGAATAACAACGGCGAGATACTCAAAGGACTTGAACTTACCAAAACTGACATCTTTACATTTTAATCGCTCGAGTAAATGTTAGCCAATCCGCCCCCTTTTCCCTGGCGGTTTGAATGAGTAAAACTGTAATCCGGAGGCAGATTCGATTAAAACTGACGCGCATCTGAATTCAACCATGTTTCATTTAGTGCAATAAGATCTATTTTTATCACTAATAAGATCGTTGATAAAAAACGTTTTGTTAGTTAAAGCTCTGACATTTAATAGTGCCATATTTAATGTTTCGGAGGTGCAGAGATGAGTACTATGTGCGTTATTGTTATTTGGAATAGGAACTAAATTATTATTATTAGCGCTCTGTGTATATTTTTGTTTAATCTGTGATCTGTTTTTATAGTTTTAATACATTGTTCCTCTAAAATAGTGATTTTAATTAGATTATTGGAGTTTATGCCGTATTTCCTAGGTTTTCTACGTGCATTGAGATTGCTTATTACAGTATTAATGGTGTGAACTTTAACGGAAGACTCTATTAAACATTCATCATGTCCTGGCACAGCAGTATTATTTCGGAAGGGGTTAAGAGCAGAGATAGATAGTCAAGAAAAACGAATTACCTTCGATATGTTTTCGGAGAGGACCCGGGCGCCGAAACTGTTCGGATGCAGGCCATCACGCTTGAAGAGACGCGGCCTTTCCAAGAAGAGATTCCAATTGTTGATGAAGCCGACATCCTTCTTCTTGCAGAAACCCTGTAGCCAGTTGTTCAACCCTAGCAGACGACTGTAGTACTCGTTGGATCGTCTGACGAGAGGTAGTGGACCCGAAACGAAGATCTTTGCCGATGGGGTCCTCTCCTTCGTGTCTCTAATCAGAGGTGCGAAGTCAGCCTTCAGGATTTCTGATTGTCGGTGCCTTATATCGTTTACGCCGGCATGCAAGACGATTGATCCAACTTGCATTGATCCATCATTGCAGATGTTGAAAGACTCCAGCCTCCTAAGGAAGTATAGTCGGCTCTGTCCTTTCTTGCACAGAGCATCAGTATTGGCAGTCCAGTCCAATTTATCATCCAGCTGCACTCCCAGGTATTTATTTATAGGTCTGCACCCTCTGCACACAGTCACCTCTGATGATCACGGGGTCCATGAGGGGCCTGGTCCTCCTAAAATCCACCACCAGCTCCTTGATTTTGCTGGTGTTCAGTTGTAGGTGGTTTGAGTCGCACCATTTAACAAAGTCCTTGATTAGGTTCCTATATTCCTCCTCCTGTAGCCCACAACAGCAGTGTTGTCAGCGAACTTTTGCACTTGGCAGGACTCCAAATTATATTGGAAGTTCGATGTATATAGGCTGAACAGGACTGGAGAAAGTACAGTCCCCTATGGCACTCCTGTGTTGCTGACCACAATGTCAGACCTGCAGTTCCCAAGACACACATACTGAGGTCTGTCTGTAAGATAGTCCATGATCCATGCCACCAGGTATGAATTTACTCCCATCTCTGTCAGCTTGTCCCTAAGGAGCAGAGGTTGGATGGTGTTGAAGGCGCTAGAGAAGTCCAGAAACATAATTCTTACAGCTCACTGCCTCTGTCCAAGTGGGAGAGGGATCGGTGTAGCATATAGATGATGGCATCCTCCGCTCCCACCTTCTCCTGGTATGCGAACTGCAGAGGGTCGATGGCGTGGCGGACCTGTGGCCTCAGCAGGTGAAGCAGCAGCTGCCCCATGGTCACATGTGACGTCAGAGTGACAGGTCACTAGGACGTTCAGCTGACTAGGACGTGATACCTTTGGGACTGGGGTGATGCAAGATGTTTTCCAAAGCCTCGGGGCTCTCCCCTGTTCCAGGCTCAGGTTGAAGATGCTCTGTAGAGGACTCCCCAGCTCCAACACACAGGCCTTCAGCAGTTCTCTGCTTACCTGGGCTGCTGTAATGGGGGAAACTCTCTCCTATGCTGGTATCAGCAGAAGGATGGGTGGCGGGTGCAGTACTCTGAGGTGAGAGTGGGTTAGGTTGGTCAAACCTGTTAAAGAAGTTGTTCATCAGGTTTGCTTTCTCCATGTCTCTCTCGATGGTGGCACAGTGATGATCTTCATCCCATCCCACACTTCCTTCATGCTGTTATTCTGCAACTTCTGCTCCAGCTTTCTCCTGTACTGCTCCTTCGCCAGCCTGAGCTGGACTCAGAGTTCCTTCTGCATGCGCTTGAGCTCATGCTGATCACCGCCTTTAAAAGCCCTTTTCTTCTGGTTCAAAAGGCCCTTGATGTCACTTGTAATCCATGGCTAGTTGTTAGCATAGCAGTGTACTGTTCTTACTGGAACTACAATGTCCATACAGAAGTTGATGTAGTCAGTATTGCAGTCAACAATCTCCTCAATGTTCTCACTATAAGATCCCTGCAGGATCCCAGTCCATAGTTCCAAAGCAGTCTCTCAGAGGTCTGCCTCAGGGGACCATTTCCTGAATGAGTGTGTGGTTGTAGGTAGCTCCCTCACTCTTGATTTGTAGTGAGGCTGAAGCAGAACCAGGTTATGATCTGCTTTCCCAAGCGCAGGCAGCGGGGTGGCGCTGTATGCGTCTTTAACATTTGCATACAGTAGGTCAATAGTCCTGTTTCCCTGGGTGTTACAATCCACATACTGGGAGAAGGCAGGTAATGTTTTGTCCAGCATCACATGGTTAAAGTCTTCAGCGATTAGCACAAGCGCCTCGGGGTGCTGCATTTGTAGTTTAGCAACAGCGGAATGGATGATGTCAACCGCTATCTCCATGTCCGCCCGAGGAGGGATGTAAATAATAACAAAAATGACGTGTCCAAACTCTCTGGGCAAGTAGTCGGGACACAGACTTACGGCCAACAGTTCGATGTCCCTGCAGCAAGTGGAGATTTTAAAGTTTACATGTCCAGAGTTGCACCACCTTGTATTCACATACAGTAGAAAGCGAGTCCTCCTCCTTTCCGCTTCCCGCAGGTATTTGCGTCTCTGTCCGCTCTAACTGTGCTGTAGCTCCACGTAAGCATCTGGAATGTGAGTTGTTAGCCACGTTTCACAAAAACACAACAAACTGCATTCTCTGTAGGTCCTGACATTTTTCACCAGCGCAGCAAGTTCATCGATCTTATTTGGTAGTGAGTTCACATTTCCCAGGGTCACAGCAGGCACCAAAGGCTTGTATTGCCACTTTCTCCTAGCCACTTAGCTTTTAGCTTAGCACCGGCTCTGCTGCCACGATACAACCTTCTTACCTCGTCGGGTAAATAGGGAACTACACCAACACGGGCCTTTGTTCTCAGCACTTGAAGTTGACTACCTGAATAGACGAGTGTCAGCTTGTAAAAATCCATGTCCAAGTAGTAAAATGTAGTAAAGTGTCCAGGGAACGAGTCCACATGAAAGAAAGTGGTAGGAGTGATCAGTGAAATAGAGAAAAAGGTAGAAAGATAAAGTCATACACGGAGCTGCTGGAAAGGCTGCCACCTGCGGCTGCGCCTAAATCATCCATGACTAGGCATACTCATTCTACTCTTAAGGCCTCCAGAATATTTTGTATAGTTTTGTTAATGGATATCTGATTCCTGGTTACCATGTGTCAGTTTCTGTTTCCTATAACCTCTGTAGCTACCAGAAGGTGTCTGACTTATGTACAGAAATTTATCGTTAGACAGCATTTAATATTTTCTGTATATTCTACTTCACCCTTACACAATTAACTTGCTCCTTGACTATTCTCGAAAGTCATGAAACTCCAGTGGAACCTCTTTGTCTTATTTTTTGCACACAATCTCAAACTCACTTAGTCTAAGTCTAGGTGATGGAGACGCTAGACTAGCAGCCTGGTCCGCAAAGCCATCGCAGGTCTCACACACACACACAAACCCACATCGACAGTCAGTTAGACTTGCCAATTAATGTAAGCCGCACGCCTTTGGAGATGCAGGAATATAACTGGAGTACTTGCAAGAAAACCTATACTGATGTGGGAACGTTCAAACTCCACACAGACAATGACCAAGAAAATCAGCTGTCAAACCCAGGACACTGAAATGCTGAAACAGTGGTATGAACCACTATATAACTGTATTTAACAATTCTTTCATAATTGCATTTTGGCATTTCTGTTTTCACTTTTAAATGTTGTTTTCATATAGTCATAAGGTCTTTCATACACCTTATGGTTTTTTCTGTAAAGCTATAATGAATTATATGAAGCATACTTTAGGTCTGCCTTATTGACCCTCAATCATCTTCACGATTAGAACACTGTTCTTTAAAGTTTTTGTTGCATTTCTTCCAAATCTTCTTTTCTGAAACTAAATTTAATGGTTATAGTTTTTGTGCACTGTCAATCTATGCATTTTCTGAACTTACTCCTTCCAATGTTTATGAGAGGCTCGAGTCTATTGACACAGAGCCAGGCACAGGGAAGGAACAAGGAGCACATTTGCGATCTCGCCCATACTTGCTCATACTGGGTCACTAATTAACCCAGGGCCGTTTGCAGGCATAGATGGGTTAGGCAAGCACCTAGTGCACCCTCTAGTGGTCAGGGTGCATTACTGCAGCCCCATGTACAGATTCTTATCTTTATTTTGTTCAGAAAAAAATGTCTAGACAGGACTGGAACACAAAGAAATATTTATGTTGTATGCCTCAGCAGCGCCTGCACTGTCTGCACTATGCACACCACAGTCTGTTGCCCAGAAACAGCTCAGGGAGACACATTTTTTTAAACAATACTGACCTACGAACATCGGACCTAAAGTGAATGTCTGATTAGATTGTTTTATATTATTTTCACATACTAGCAATGTTTGGTCTTAAAGTCCCACGACCTACACAGTCCAACAATAATACGAACAACAACGATGATGATGATGCCAATGATAATAATCCTCAAACTGTAGCATAGAAGAGACAGTCATGGTGTAATAAAATTAAACGATCAAAACAGAAACAGGATGGTAGCTCTTGAGTGAACTGCTAAAAGTTGTTTTAACCCAAACTATGATCATCTCCTGAATGGACATACATTAAAACTTGTATGAAAACTAAGCAAATATCTTCCTCTGTTCCTACCCCATTTGTGAGATTCGCTCTGGGAACGCTAAAGCAGTTGTGCGTTTTATTGGATCGGTATTTCATTGTGCATTATTTGCATACATCCATCCATCCATTTTCTAACCCACTGAATCCAAACACAGGGTCACAGGGGTCTGCTGGAGCCAATCCCAGCCAACACAGGGCACAAGGCAGGAATCAATCCTGGGCAGGGTGCCAACCCACCGCAGGACACACACCCACACACCAGGGCCAATTTAGAATCGCCAATCCACCTAACCTGCATGTCTTTGGATTGTGGGAGGAAACCCACGCAGACACGGGGAGAACATGCAAACTCCACGCAGGGAGGACCTGGAAAGCAAACCCGGGTCTCCTAACTGCGAGACAGCAGCACTACCACTGCGCCACCGTGACGCCTAAAGCATACAGTAAATAGGATTTGGGTGTAAAGATTCCTATTTAAGGATAATCATTATATTCTCAATTTCACTGAACATTATTATGCTAAGTTTTCAATTTATATTATTAATTTAAACAATAGATATATGTTACAGTAATGATCTTAGTTAAAAAAAAATATATATATATATATATAGAGAGAGAGAGAGAGTGTCACCATCATCAAAAGGCAGACATTTAGCTGGGGGTTTAAATAGATACCTATAGATACAAACCTATAGTTTTACCAATAGTTTATGTTTCTTTACTAATTCTCCTTAGAGAAACATTAAAAGCAATAAATAATGACTACTAATACAGCCCAGTTCTTACTTATTTTCTAAAATGGCACCCCTCAAGAGTGTATTTTTCTTAAACACTCCTGTAAATGGATGTTGCCATAACTAGATATTCTTAAATTGTGATTTGAGGTCCTAAATACATCGCTATCCTCAGTCCCATCTCCAGGTCTCCTTGTACAGGTCTGGAGTGATGATTCCTTTCAAAGCAAAGGGGGTGGTGGGGTTCCATTTACAACTTCACCTAAGGCCACAAAAATCCTAGGACCATCTCTGAATTAACCTATCCTACACGTATTTGTGGAAAAACTGGAATAAAAAGAGAAAGAACACACCAATATAAATGTGATAACTCCACTCCGAAAATGTCTAGAGTGGAATCCGAACCTTGAAACCTGGAGCCCGGAAATAATAGACACAAATCACTGTGTTACCATTGACATGTGCTCAGTGCATAAATCACTAATAATTATAACTTTATTTTACCTATTCAAATATGTGTTTATTATGGTGGTTTATGTCTTTTTTTAACATAAAATGCAAAGGCAGTTATTGTTGTTGACATGTCTGTCCAGTGGCGTAGCGTGGGTGTCAGCCGCTCGGGGCGGAGGAAGTTTCGCCGCCCCCTTATTTAGGTATTTCAATTTAAAAGACTAAAATATACAGCAATTCTTTGTCGCCCCCCAAAAGTGCCGCCCCCACTACGCTACGCCACTGTGTCTGTCTGTCTGCTTATCCATCCACAGGAGACATCTAGGCTGCTAATGAACAATCGCGTATTCTTGAAGGCATGTTTGCTAAGAAATACCTCGACTACAGAGTGCTGCACACATTTATGCCATTTCATTACCTCCCATTGAAAAGCATGTGCAAATTTTTGAAATTGTCTATCTTAAAACAGGCAAACACTCTGTGCGACTTCAATTACTGACTATTCACACTTTCAGATTCAGAGAGTTTCTTTCAACATTTGTGTTTTCCACTTTTACACATCTGATATCCTCTCCAGACAGCAAAACAAATCCCCAATACATTTAGAAAACATTTACTAGTTCAACTGCAACTTTGGCCTTTTTTTTTTCTTTTCATTTTTTTCCATTCTGTGGCAGTACATAAAAACAAAACACATCAGAAAGATGAGCCTGTCTTCTTTTTGTGAGGTTCATAATGCACACTTCCCCAGTTTAGCTGCGGCTGCATTGCGTGGGTAAGCACTCATGGCTTGCCAGCCCTCACATACACGGTCTGCCCTACAACTTAAGCCAAAGTCAAACCTTTTTGATTTTGTTCAAGTGAGCCATAGTCTGGTCAGACTGAGTTGCTGGTGATGTCATGCAACACCATTGGAAGTCATGGGAGTGTATCAGGACTGCTCCCAAATTGGCAAGATTATGTACATGAAGTCAGTGACTGAAAATTGCTATAAAAATCTTGTGTGACAGAGACTTTTAGGAATACATAGTACATAGCTGTAACCTATGATAGCTCTTATCACATTTACAGTATACAATTATGATTAATGAGATACAACCGTGGATAAATTTGTTGGTAGCTCTCCATGAAAAAAGAGAACCCACAACTGTCTCTGAAATAACTTGAAAATGACAAAAGTAATTGGCACCCATCATTGTTTATTCTGTATTTAACAAAAATCAGACTTTGCTTTGGTGTTTTGATTCAACAGAATATTTCAAAGAATAACACAAATGAAAATGGCCTGGATAAAAATGATGGGACCCTTAGCGTAATATTTAGAGGCAATTCCTGCAAACCCTGTGCAAGTCCTGTGGCTCTCAACAAGACTTCTGTACCTGTTGACAGGTAGTTTAGCCCACCCTTCCTGTGCAGACTGCTCCAGCTGTGTCAGGTTTGAAGGGTGCCTTCTCCAGACTGCATGTTTCAGTTCTTTCCATAGATGTTTGATAGGATTCAAATCCTATCAAACTCTTTTCTCTTAGGAGGCTTTTTACCTCACATTTGTGAGAATGGACTCAACGAGTAAGTGCCCATCATCTAAAATCTGTTTTCATTGTAAAGTAAATATAGAGGCTAGAAGTTGCATGAAGATGTAATGACTGCTAACCAAACTATGAGGGTGTGTGACATCAGCGGGCATAATTAATATAGTTGTGTTGCATACAGCTTGTTAGAAAAAGTTAAGAAAGTGCAGGGAATCAGCATTGTTAGATTGTTTTTACAGGGTAGTGCACTTGGAACCCTCAACCGAATCTCCCTGACTAGAACATATGACTTATTTCCTAGAGGTTCATACATTTTTTCCACCCTTGACCTCCAATACTAAAGCAACATTTTCAATAAATGTATGAGGATGTACAATTTTGTGAGGGTTATTTGCTTAATCACAGTCCTTATTATTATGACTTAGATGAAGATCAAATAATATGTAAGGAGCTATTAATAAAGGAAGGAAAGGAAAAAGTGTTGGCTGCAATTCCAAAATATGAGGCCCACAACTAACAGATCCACATTCTTCAAATGAAGATATGAAGAGACAATTTAGGGTGACATCATGACAAAGCGTTTAGCAATTCTGTCTCACCAATCTAGGAAACTGAATTTGAAGCTTGGCCCTGGAGAGACTGCATTTTCACCCTGTGCTTGTGTGGATTGTTCCTCATGCGCTTAGACGTCTTCAGGATGAAATCTGGTGTCAGAGTGACTGCTGACATTAAAATGGCCAAGTTTGATTGAGCATGGGTGAGTGAATGTGCCACACAGTGTACTGGCATCATCTAACTTTGGTTCCTGCCTTGTGCTGAGTGGTGCCCACATTAATTTCAGGTAGCATGCACTGAAATATGTCAGTTCAGATAATTTATGGATGCTAATTGTTTTTGGTTAGCCCTTCTTTTTGTCCTTTTGTTTCTTTTCCCTTTGGTTATTCCCGAAAAGTGCCTTCCACAAAGTAATCACATTTTGATTTAGTTCAGTGCTAACATTTTTCTGCAGTTTTCTCTTTTCATAGATCAATTAAAAGTGAATGTAAAAAAAGGCCCAGTCAAGGCCCTTTAGGTTTCAATTGATTTTATAAAGATGGCAACTTATGAAAACTTTCAGTTCTGAAAGCAATCATACATTTGAATGCTCTTGCCAATTTCTACGTTTCCTTTTTGATTTTTCTTACAGTAAAACACTCCTGTTATCCTCCACTACCACCATTGTACATTGTAGGTCTGGAGGAAATATCTTTTTTTATCATCATTGTATTCTGCACATATCAGCTTACAATATCACTCCGATGGAAACAAAAAGCTAACAGTGTAAACAATGTCACTTATGAAATGCAGCATGTGAACAAGAGTTATCTGGAAATGTAATTATGTTCACCTACCTTTATGTCACTCTGATAAGGAAAACAAAATGTCAGCATTTTTACTTTTAAAGTACCTGTTCAATTGTCCATGGACTATAGGGAGAAGCTAGCCTACACTTTGGTTGCACAGTCCTTTGTTGTGAGATTTCCAATTGTTATTGTGTGTTGGAATGAAGCCTTTTAACATGTGACTATTGTTTTGTGTCTTCTTGAAAAGGTACAAAAGTCTTTAAAAAAATGAAACCTGTAGGGTTTGTTCATTCTCCCTGGTGTGCTTTTATGCCAAAAAAGCACAATCTTTAGCCAGAAATGATAACAGCTTTCAGCAGAGGCAGCTTTACTCCGGACGCATCATTAGCTTTCATTCTTCATTTTCTGTCACTAGGGGTGTGTGGTCCTGAAAGAAATGATCCAGGCTTCTCTGCACATGTGAAAGTTCATGTGGTACAAGCATCCATTCATTCTTTTATCATCAAATCCACTCAATGCATTTCAGAGTCACACAAGTGCAGCTCAGGAGACCAAACACGGACAGCACATAAATAAATAAGGACTATATATTTTTCAAATGTGGCCCTGTGAAGGAATATTTTATACAAAAACTAAATAAGTAATGTGACAGTGTGCTCTATAACAAAACACTAAGGTCTGTGTGTCCAGTCCCTCAGAGCAATCCGATTGGTCAGTTTGGTTTTGGTGATGTAGCAAAAAGAGGAGAAAGCTGACCTCAAAAATAAGTCTGAGAAGCAGGCTTTACATGAAGACGCTCGAGAGAGGGACATTCACACAAACGCAAATACAGAGGAAAGTCGCTGAAAGAACACATAGGGTCAGAGATAGCAATTTTTAAAATTTATTTTATTATCTGTCTTCAACAGGTACTGTGGCTAGTAAATAAATAGAAACACAATGATACGTGAGAATAAAAAATTAAATGTGTCATGAAATAGGTATTTGTTGCTTACTTATTTGTTTCTTCATTTATTTATTCTGTTGATACCAAAGGCAGCATGAAATAACATCTTGAAATGAGAACTCATTTTCACTTGTCAAAGCTGGGAGGCTGGGCTTTAGCAAGTACTGTGTTTTGATTGGTAGATGTAAATCTTTGGCCATCAATGGCCACATTTACAGTAAGTACTTCAGGTTCAGATTCCTGATGATGAATCCAGCGCTTCTTGAATTAAAATAGTTGCTTTGTTCAGTAATTCTGGGCAACTATTCCTTGCATTTGTATCCACTACACATGCACAAAGTCTTAGTATGTGCTTCACCAACAATTTGTTAAAAGACACTAGAGAAGAGCCAAGCAAAATGACACTTTTTATTGGCTAACTAAAAAGATTACAATATGCAAGCTTTCGAGGCAACTCAGGCCCCTTCTTCAGGCAAGATGTAATCACAGAAACTGAAGTTTCCTGTGTTTATATCCACACACTAGGACAAGAAACAACAATGGTAAATCTTTAAAGGAAAAATCTTAAATGTGAAAAATTAATAGGTTCACTCAGGCTAAGATTAATTAAACAAGAGAGAGAAGAACAATGTATGGTCAAGAGATTTTTGGATAAGATAACTGTCCAACAAAGTCCTTTGAAGTTTGTGATGAGTTTTTCAAAACAATGTGGCTCTGTTGACAGGTTATCTGTGTCAGTCTGAGAGACGCAAACAGTCCTCATACCTGGCTATAAAACTCTTGTCTCTATTCAAGCCGTGCTGTAATGTATTACATTTTAACACGAGCTTAACTTCCCATTCTTTTCTCTCTTGCTGTGTTTTGAAGTTGCCCATAAGCACTGTGACTTGAAAGTCCCTCTCACAGTGTCCATGGCTGTTGAAGTGGGCCGCTACAGGAACATCTGTGTTGCCATGTTTAATGTGGAATCTGTGCAAATTCATTCTCTGGCGGAGTGTTTGTCCAGTTTCTCCCACATAGAGTGCAGTGTCAGGACATTTCATGCAGAGAATTAGGTAGACAACATTGGATGATCTGCAGGAAGATGATCCCTTTATGTGATGTTCAAGTATGCAGTGTGGTATAACTATACGGTCTGTATTGTAGATGTGGGCACACGTTTTACATCTTTTCTGTAGGCAGGGAGATGTGCCATTTGCTGTCAGTTCATTTAGGGAGCTTCGGACAATAAGTTGCTGAAGGTTTGGTGGTTGTCTGTATGCCAGGAGGGGAGGTTCAGGAAATAAATTTTTCAGTGTTTGGTCGCTGTTTAGCATTGGTGAAGTTCTTTTATAATTTTTCAAAGTGTTTCAAGATGTGGGTTGTAGGTGACAACAAGGGGGATACGGTTCTTGTTGTCTTTGTTTTTATATTCCAGAAGGTTGTCTCTGGGTATGGCAGTAGCTCTTCCTATTTGAGTGTCTGTTGTTTTGGGGGTATAACCTTGTTTGATGAAATCTTGTCTGAGCTCCTGCAGTTGTTGATCCCGGTCTGTCGGGTCTGAGCAAATACAATTGTATCGAATTGCTTGGCAAAAATAATGGAGCGCCTTATATTATATTATATTATCCCTACAGATTTTATTTTATTTTTTCTCCAGCCGTCTGGAGTTTTTTTGTTTTTTCTGTCCCCCCTGGCCATTGAACCTTACTCTTATTCGATGTTAATTAATGTTGATTTATTTTGTTTTATAATTGTGTCTTTCATTTTTCTATTCTTTAATATGTAAAGCACTTTGAGCTACTGTTTGTATGAAAATGTGCTATATAAATAAATGTTGTTGATATGCTTGGGGTGGAAGCTGTCACTTCTTAGGTAGGTCCGTCTGTCTGTTGGTTTGTGAAAAATAGAAGTTTAAAAGGGTGTTGTTTTTCAGTTGAACGGTGGTGTCAAGGAAGCTGACAGTACAACACCCTAGTACTACTTAAAAGACACTGTAAAATAAACGACTGGGCACACAACAAAGGTTTGGGGCAGCCACCCGTATAGTTTCCTTAGCTGCAAAAGGCTTTTAGTTGGGTATAATGTGTTCAGGTTCGAGTACAAAGTAGAACTGATTAGATGTGAAGGATGACAGGTTTTTATAGTCTGTTCCCAGGAAGTGATGTCCTCGGGGCCAGGACAGGAAGGATTTCTCTTATTTGGTCTGCTGAGAGAAAATATTGAGGTTTAGCGCAACTCGCCGCCCCCTGACGTAGTGTGGGATTGGTGTTATCTGGTCACTTCGGTTTAGGTTTATGGGACATTGGGACTCCTTTTAGAACAAATGGGTCCTGAAGGACCGGAGGGACACCAGCGTATTGAGGATACATATGAGAAGGTAGGTCAAAGATTGTTTAAACTAGGGAATGGGGGGACTGGGACTTTAAAACAGGCCAGAGTTATACATGGAGGGATGTGTAAAATCAAATATGCATAGAAACTTAAATTCTAACCCAAAGTTCAAGTGCAAAAGATTATTATGAGAAATGGAAAACAGCTGACAAGCAGACTTAATTGAAGTCGGGAGAGCCAAGTGGTCAGTACCGAGAAAACAAGAAAAACCAGGGAGCCAGGAATAAAGAATCTAAAGCCAAAAGGAAAAGGAAAGTTAAAAGCAAAACATAAAAACTGATGCTAGGATCTACTTTGTTTTTAAACTAACTGCTGGAGATTTTTCAAGGCTATGTTACCCACCAGTGGATAACTTACATTGTAACCATCACCATATGTATAACATCACTTCCATGACAAATGCAACAATCACGGTCACCATAAAAAATAAGATGAGGAAAAAATTAAACATTTTTAAAACTTGAAATTGAAAATGAAACCTCAAAAATGTAATCCTGATAACAAAAAGAAAAATCAAAATAACCCAACTGGCAAAAAGTGACTTTAATAAATCTGTGTTAAAGCTCTTAAATGTCAGATGCCTTTGATCAAGATGCTGAAGAGCAACATATACGGGTTATGTTAGATGGACCATTCAGCCAGGAGAATTGTAAAAAAAAATTAGATCTGTTTTCTTCTGTTGAGAAGAATCCTCACTTTTCTAAAACAGACTAAATAATAAGACACAACACTTTATGATGTATGAGATGTACTTTTGAAGCAGAGATTACCAGGCCTTCATGTGGGCTCTGTAACACATCGCTACAATTATTGAGACTGTATTACTATTTCTGAAAATGGCAGCTGTGTCGTCATGGGGAGATGAAGAAGATCTTGTTGCTAATTTATTTGTATCGACTCTTTTAAGGGTTTCTTTTAATTAAAAACTACAACTATAACTGTATGCACCCAACACCAGTGATGTGACTGATGCCATATGCTAGTGTTTTCAAAACTGTGTCCACATTAACAGTTACTGAGAACTGCTGTGGCTTAGAGGACGTTTTCATTGTAGACTTTAATGAGTTAATTAAAAAAATGTTAAAATAAGTAGGAGACGTGATAGGGTTAGCTCCCCAGTGCCATCTGCTTTTTTTCTGTTTTTATGTCTCTAACCCCAAATCCTCATTATTTCAAATTCCAAGCAACCTCCAGACTCCCTTGATTATAAGAAGTTACCTGAATTCTGCAAAACTTACTCTGAAACATCCAGTTTGGTAAAGTGTGTTCTCATTATGGAGACTGCAGCTTCTGGAGGTGCTAGTGCAGCAATTATGGATGGGTTGGAAAAGATAGTTATTCATTGTTTGAATAGCTTTTCACTATCTGTGACTCCATCCAGCAACATTTAAAAGATGGACTTGGCTTTATTAAACAGAACCCGATGGAGGTGGAGAAGAAGAAGAAGGAAAGACTTTCACAGAAGTACGGAAGGTTGAACACCTTGGTCCAGCACGATGAGCAAATCCGTGTGGTGTCCCTGAATGCAGTGTTAACTGAGACAGGAATCAAAGAAACACCTTTGCATTACGAGCATGAAAGAGAACACTGAGGGTGGCAATTCTATGAAATTTTAGAATAGTCTGTGGCCAGCTGTTTTTCTTTTCTTGCACAGCTTCTTGCTGCTCATTCATTCTCTAGTCTTATCAGGATGTATCTCAACCGGCTCTCTAATTGTTACAATTCCTTAATTATGACGACCAACTTAGAAAATCCACAACCCATGGCATGGATTTGAAATTTGCTGGTAGATGGTAGGTTTTTTGGGTGGTGGACTGAAGGAAGTGTACCCTTTTGCTATGGTCTTTTGGCTGATTGTCATCTATCTTGTCTCCTGATATTACTTTCTTTCTTCTGGACCTCTCTGCTCTTTCTTTCCCTTCCTTTAAACAGTGGTCATGCTCTTTTGGTACAATTGCTACAAAATTGACCTAAGCCTCTTGCTAAAAATCCTGTCATTCTTTATCTTTTAATCCCTGGAAATCATCATTTTTTTAGTTTAATTTCAGCTTGAATTCTTAGTGGCACAGATCAACAGTACCTCAAGACCATGAATTCTAAAGTGGTGCTCTGCAGTGAGACTAATTCAGATCTGACTGACTCTTCTTACTTTCTTGTTGTTAAAATCATAGACGTTTTCAGTAAGAAAAGACCCTGGACTTCCCACCACATAAACAATATCAACTATGCAATTGATTTCCATCCTCAAGCTCTGTGTTTTGAAGTTCTAGTACTCATTGTTTGTTTTTTATGTGCATAAAATTTGTTATTGAACATTAATGAATTACTATATTGGTGTTTTGGAGATGCTATTTTGTGCTCTTTTTTGGATTGTTGTCATTTTAGGACATTCTTTGGATGACTGTAGCATATTGCTTACAGTTGCTACTCCTGTCATGTGTTGTATTTGTAGGATACATCTTCCAGGATCTGTGTATTGGATCTGTTTCTTTCAAACCGTTCATTTTTCTTGTTAATGTTAGTGGAAGCTAAAAGGTGCTTTAGTGCTAGGGCCTCTTACTTGTTCTGTGGTCTTTTGTGTGCTGAGCTCTTGATGATCATTATTTTGACTTTCTTATGGTTTCTCTACTTCTTTCTGTCTCTACACCCTGGTTGCCCCTGTTCACGTCTGTCTACCTCACATTACAATTCCTAACAGAAGATTACACATTCTAAGAGGTAGGACATGGAAAACTGTGACAAATAAAATGTAGTAAATGGGTTTGTTAAATCCTCCAATAGACCAATTAAGGACAGTCTTTTTGGAAATTAAAGATAGATCACTCAGACCTTGTATTAATTACAGGGAATTGAATACAATTATAATAATAAAAAATGATCCTCTCTCAGTAATCTAACCCCCAAACCCCCTTTGAATTCAAATTAGTAATTCAATCATTTTTACAAACTGGATCTTAAAAGCTCTTACAGTCTGAACAAGAACGAATTAGAAAAGGTGCTGAATGGAAAGCAAAGGTTAACACATTTTTAATGTCCTTTGGATTGCCTGCCTTATTTCACTATGTTGTGAATCATTTTCCATAATGTTTTATAGTGTTTGTTGTGTATGAGAGTGTTCAATAATTTATCTACCTGGGTATCACATACAGATCTGAATTTGTCACTGGAGATCAAGACATGTCTTGTCTTACTATACATGTATTTTGAAATCATTTTGTAACAAGCCCTCAGAGAGAGAGGATAGCAAACACATCTACCTGTAAGTGTATAACGAAACTGACAGATTGGGAGCATCATTCCATCACTAAATTCCTTACAAGGGAAGTAGAAGAATCCAAAGGAAATCCATGAGAAGTTGAATGCTGTGTACGGTGATGATGCACCTTCATACTATAAGGTGACCCTTACATCCTGTGGAGGCATTTTCCCATTAAATGTGCCAAAAAGTGGAAGCCATGGTTAAGGAAAATTATCGCGTTAAGGTTAATGTTATAGCTCATTAACCAGGCATTTCAGCTAGCACAGTTCCTATAGTCATTCACACTCATTGGATGATCTCAACAGTCAGTTCCTGATGGGTTCCCCGAATGCTGATACCAGATCCAAAAGCATATCACCAGGAATTCAGTCCTGACAACCTTCTTCGAGAAGAAGAAGATCCCACAACAATAGGCGCATGCTGTAACACAAAGAAAGGCAGAGAATCCCCCAGTAATAATCCAGCAGACTCACTAACCAAAACAGCTTGCCTAAGAACAGTCTAACCACAAATGACAGCTTTGTTCTACCTCAATATTTTTACATCATCAGTAAATTAATAATGTATTTCTTCACCCCATTTTACAAACACTATTATTTATTTTTGGAAACATTTCCTCTAAACAATTCTGAAGTCAATGTATTGTTCCCATAATTTCAAGCCTTATGGTGTCAATGACCTACCTCCATTTAGTGCTACACTATATAGATCAGAATAAAATCCTGAAAACACAGGATGTTTTTCTGTTGTATTAAAATTAGTTTTGTTGACACTGAGGGTGATGACAATCAGTATGTGACTTACTGTATACTGGAGAATCTACGTACCCAGTTTCAGGCCTTAAATTTAAATCTCATGTGAATTGCTGCTTTTTCAGTTCAAGTGAATAATATTATAGACAAAAGAAATGGTATTTTTCTTCAGTTTCTGGCACCATCTTAATACTGTGGCGATGCTGAGGACTAACCTGGATTAATTGGTGAGATACAAACTTAAATATATAGTTTTGGCAACCTTCTTCGAGAAAATCCCATTGACTTTTTCTTGAGATTGTTATTGAGGATGAAATGTGGGTTCACCACAATGACTCTGAAAGCAAACAAGTGTCCATACAATGGAAACATAAGAAGTGCTCAACCCACAAGAAATTCTGTGTGCAGCAGTTTGGCAAAAAAGTCATGGTGACAGTTTTCAAGGATATAAAGGGTGTTCTTCGGTTTTAATTTATGGCACATAAGTCAACCATTACTGGAGAAACATTTTGCTTCCACAATGAAATCATTACATGAGGCCATTAAGCAGAAATACTGTGGGAAACTGTCAGCAGGGATGTTGCTGCTTCACAAATTCCAAAAATGGAAGGCTGTTATTAGGGAATGTGATTTCATAGAACTTAACTATCCATCTTATAGTCCAGACAAGGCCACCAGTGGTTATTTACAACAATTTCCTGATGATAATGACCTCAAGGAGGCAGTAATGGGTTGGATGAAGGACCAAGATGAATCCTTCTATTCTGAAGGCAAAGTGAAGCAAGTGTGTTGAAGTCAAGAGAGATTGCACTGAAAAGTAATAAGTTGAATTTGACTATCAGGTTTTATTTTCATAGTCAGACAGATAAATTATTGAACACCCCTTTTAAGTTTTACCAAATGAAAAAAAAATTAAGACTTTCTAGTGTCCCAAAATCTATCAGGATTTAAAAGAATATATCAAGGCTTGTGTTAAATAAAACCAGACAGAATGTCTTAATTGTTTTCCCACTGGACTTTTTCAACTTCCACCCATTCCAAATAGACCCAGAGAATGTAGAAGCATTGATTTAAAGTGATTAAGGTTACTATCTTCTCAGGGTTATACCACTGCCTTAGTGGTGTTTTGTAGTGTGAAAATGAATAGACTCGACACACTTAAAAAGGTTTGGGGCAGCCACCCGTATGATATTCCTGGCTGCAAAATGGCTTTGAATAGCACAGAGATGTTCACAATACTGAGCCCAGAACAGAACTGGTGAAGGTTTGCAAAGATGGCGGCTTTAAGGGATCAGACGGGAAGTGATGTAGGGGAACCGGAAGTGATGTTTTTCCGATGTCAGTCAGTGCGTCGGAACCAGAAGTGATATTTTTCTGGGCGTTGGAACTGGAAGTGACGTCATCAGCTCTGAATAAGACAGGTTTTCCCGCAGCTGGTCCGTAGAGATAACAGGAGATGGTTTAGTGCACCCCGCCACCCCCTGGCCAGGCGTGAAATTACCTTTGCTTGGTCCATACAACAACCTCCTACTCGCACGTGTGTGACAGGAGCTATTCCAAAGCAGCTCATTTAATATATCAATAATTCATTTTATTTTGACTAGAGGTCTGAGCATTGGCAGATTCAAGTAGTAGCAGTGGAAGTATTGTCAGTGCACAGAGTGCAGAGAAATGCAATGTGTCTCTGACTGTCATCCTAGTCTCTTGATATTTTCTTTTGCATTTTCTTGAAGGGTAACTTTTTGTATGCAAATACAACATGTACTTTTATGATAAACCAAAGACTTTTTAGAAACTCAAGAACTTTTGCAGTGTTCTCACCATAGGATCTCAGGCCATTTGTAGTTCCTAGTGCTTTTTTTAGCTCCTACTCCAGGGTATGTATTTTTCATTTAACCAGGAACTATTGTGCTTGAAGCTCATGTGATGTGCTCATTGGCTACCCATAAGCACTGATGCCATCTTACAAATCTCTTAGTAATTTGGACTTTGGAGAGTTATCAGTGAAGATCAATGTGATCGCGTCACATCACTTTTCATAGCCGCCTCCCTGGGGTGCCTTGCCACACACACCGCATCAAAGCAATAATCTCCAGTGTGAAGTCACAAGAGGTTTGAAGCAATGAGGTGAACTCTCGAATGTGCCTCACGTTGCACTGCATCGCTCTTCTTTGCATGTCACATTTTTTACATAAAGGTTACAGTTCCTGTTGTGCGGTGAAACACAACAAACAAAAGTGGCGAGAGACCACAAGTGATCCACGCCCACATTGTACAGGTTACTGAAAACAAAGCTCCAGCATCGGGAAAATACCTATTGTAACTTGATTGTTTTGGAAAGATCCTGGAAAATTGTACAAGCAGGCAGAGACACTATATATAATAAAGTGTATAGTAGGTGTATTAGCTTAAAAAATGGTCAATAAATTATAAGAATGATGCATGTCACTATTAAAAGCTGTCCAATCAATAGGTGTTAACTAAGTACTGAACTGGAATTTTGACCTGTCTTAGTTTTCACCACCACCTTCTTAATGAACCTGACAATAATATAGGGTATCCATAAAGTCTGTGTGAAATTTAGAATAGTTGCAACTTTGTAAGTATACTGTATGTGATAGAAAGAATTTGTAAAAAGTATTAGAAAACTTGATGTATCTAGTTTTTTTTCGTCTTTAGAGGTTTTATTTTTGCCATATTTGGGGAACAGAAAATCCACATGAGTCTGTGAAACATGAAAGAGATTCTTCCAAAGTTAATGTGTAAAAATAAAATGGTAAATGGCCTGTATTTGATATAGCGCCTAACTAGAGTTCAAGAAACCCCCTAGGCGCTTTACAACACAACAGTCATTCACACACACATTCATACGCTGGTGATGATAAGCTACTATGTAGCCACAGCTGCCCTGGGGCACACTGACAGAAGTGAGGCTGCCGAACACTGGCGCCACCAATCCTTCCGACCACCACCAGCAGGCAAGGTAGGTTAAGTGTCTTGCCCAAGGACACAACAGCTGTATTCTCATGCCGGGAGCCAGGATCGAACCTGCGACCCTCCGATTGCTGGACAACCCGCTCTACCGACTGAGCTACTGCTGCCCTATATTGCCCTATAATATATATATATATAATATATATAATATATATATATATATATAATATATAATATATATATATATATATATATTGCCCTATAATGTGTGGTGTGCTTTGGGAGAAAATCAAGTCATAGAGCCATTCTTTTGTGAAGGGCGCATTGTTAATGGTGATAGCTATTTAGAAATGCTGCAAAATGACTTTATTCCTCAACTTGAACAATTAGGACTGATAGATAATACAGTATTTCAACAAGATGGTGCTCCTTGTCACTTGGCTTTGCATGTTAGACAGTTTCTACATGAGAAATTCCCTAACAGATGGATTAGAAGAGGTGGACCATTTTCTTGGCCTCCACGTTCACCAGATTTGACTCCATTTATTTTTATGGGGACATGTGAAAAGTAATTTTTATTCAACCAAACCTCAATCTTCTGAAGACTCGAAAGCTAGGACAACTGATGTGATTGCTGGTATTACTGAAAATCAGCTTGAAAATGTTTTCCGAGAACTACAGAATCGTATTACCGTTTGCATTAGTAATGATGGTGGACATGTTGAAAATTATCAAGAACAATAAAAAATGTAAGTGTTTCTTCTTTATAATCCTTTTTACAGACTATTTCTATCACATATACAGTACTTACAAAGTTACAACTATTTTAAATTGAACATGGACTTTATAGACACCTTGCATGTTGCACTAAATTTTGCTAATATGTAGAACTGAATGATATCACAATGAAAGGTTTTTTTTCAAGGGAAAATCATCCAGATTAAATCTCTCATTACAGAATTTCCTCCAGGGTGTATGTTCCAACAATGAATGCCATCCCATGCTAACCATACCTCTGAGTGTGCAGGCTTAACTTTGCCGGTACTGTAAATGTCTAGTATACTAGGTGTCTTCTTTGGACAGTATAATTGGTATAACAGTCTGAGTGATGCACATGCAGGCGTCTTTTGCTTCTGCCAAGCACTGACAACAAAATCCCAGAAAGAATGCAGACATCAAAATTAATTAAGGTCTACGTCTTTCTCAAAAGTGGTGATCTTTTTTTTTTTATATATTTATTTTTTTTTAATTTCAATCATCAACCACAAAGCTCTTAAAGTACATGAACCACATTGAATGGAACAAGTCATGGTAGAATGTTGTTTGATGTAGAACTTGCTTTATATTATAATGTACAGCAATATTATAGCAATTTCAGCTGGTAGATGAACAGAGGACCATCCAATGTGAGCCCACAACCCCACATGTAATGCAAGCTAATATTTTAAAAGTAAAATTGTAAATTCAGAGTCCAGTAAATGAAGAAGGAAATCAACCACATCTTTCAGGCAATAATGCTAAGTACAATTATACTGTCCATGACGTATACCCCATATGTATGTCTCACTTTTTTTCTATACATACAGACAGAAAACAGCTGGCAGCCTCTCCCTCCATCACATGCCTCTTGTCTTTCCTGCCTCGGTCGGACTTGCACACCCTCATGCATTTGATAATAGACACAGCATAAGGCAGGAGAGGGGGGATGGAAGAAGATCCCACAACAATAGGTGCATGCTGGAACACAAAGAAAGGCAGAGAATCCCCCAGTAATAATCCAGCAGACTCACTAACCAAAACAGCTTGCGATGCCTAAGAACAGTCTAACCACAAATGACAGCTTTGTTCTACCTCAATATTTTTACATCATCAGTAAATTAATAATGTATTTCTTCACCCCATTTTACAAACACTATTATTTATTTTTGGAAACGTTTCCTCTAAACAATTCTGAAGTCAATGTATTGTTCCCATAATTTCAAGCCTTATGGTGTCAATGACCTACCTCCATTTAGTGCTACACTATATAGATCAGAATAAAATCCTGAAAACACAGGATGTTTTTCTGTTGTATTAAAATTAGTTTTGTTGACACTGAGGGTGATGACAATCAGTATGTGACTTACTGTATACTGGAGAATCTACGTACCCAGTTTCAGGCCTTAAATTTAAATCTCATGTGAATTGCTGCTTTTTCAGTTCAAGTGAATAATATTATAGACAAAAGAAATGGTTTCTGGCACCATCTTAATACTGTGGCGATGCTGAGGACTAACCTGGATTAATTGGTGAGATACAAACTTAAATATACAATTTTGGCAAATGGAGACTTCATGTAGGAATAAGGTTGTGAAAGGTAAACTAAACCAAGCTGAGGGCATTATAAAATTGGCAGATATACTGTAATGAGAGCACCCGTCACCTGATCACTGATAGATCTGGCTGGTCATGTGGTTTGCTGACAGTCCACTGTGATGCTGACCAGATGACACCATCTGTGTAGCATTGTGACATTCTTCTTTATGCTGACTGAAATTAAACAAAAAAAGGTTCCCACTATTTATCTGCGCAGCTTAAAGTTTAAAATATTCATATATAATAATTACTGCCAGATATGTGAACTGCATTTAGCTCGTTACATGAAACACTTAACTTTAATGAAGAGAGACTAACATGACAGTTGGCCTCAGATAACAATCTGCCTATGTGAACATCTGTATTATAGTGGCCTGTTCACCTGAACAGTTAAAAAAGAGACCTCTAGTCAATGTAGAGAGAGACATTTCCAGTGAATGACTTTGATGTGGCCTGATAGGGGCTAAACATTTGGAGTGGTGTCCTGAAAATTAACATCAGCGACAGGCCAAGGAAGACAGCCTGGATACCAGGAGGCCTTGAGACCAGTCACTAGCAGCATGGCTTCTCCATTTAGGATGGTAGAGGCCAAATTACCTTTTCAATAGTTAGTCCAGGCAGGACTGGAAGGAGCCAGTACTTTTCCAATGTGGTGCTATGAGTAGTAGATGGTCCCTGACTGGCACGATTGAGGCTGTAATGTTTGTTTAAAAAAGCGGTACAGGAGAGGCACCAAGAAGGCATGCAGATACAGTGAGGACTGCTAGAGATAACTATAGTATCATTTGTTATTAGCAAAAGAGGACTGCATAAACCAGTAGAGTAATTCTGGGGTTTGTCCTGGAAATAATCCTAGCAGGAAATTCAAACCATTCTGCAGTCAGAGGATACTTGAGGCTAAAATCATGCAGAAAGCTGCTGTGACGGCAGTAATAAGAAAGGCTAGACATGTACGACAGAAACAGCACCCAGCATAGGCTGGTCCAGCTCCAGAACTCCAACACACATTTCACGTAAAACTCAGCAGTGGATAAATGAGTGACTTAACCTGTTAGGCTAAAGAAATGTTCCTATAGTCTGGAATGTTACTCTCACTGTTCTTCATTATGCATTGGTGAAATTGCCTTATTGTTAACAAAACATAGAGAGGGGCTTAGAAAAAGGCTTATTTAGCAAAAAACTGAAAAGAAGACAGTTGAAACTTAAATTCATGCTGAAAAATAAAGAGACAGAAACATAAGGGCTGGCTTATAAAACTCAAACAGGTTGCCTTTCAAAGTTTCTTTTCATCCTACACTGTAAAGTAAAGATTTGCCTATATTTTCCTTTTGGATAGTGTGAAATTATTACACTTGACTTTTAATTTCTGCTAATCATATTAAAAAATTTGATTTGAACAAGAAACTTCCACTTATTTGAAATAAAATTAGACATTTAACACAAGGCCAAAATGTCAAATGGGTAACGTGTCCTCACTGTTACATTCTAAATATGATGTTTATATAAATATAGATATAACAGTAATATATACAGTATAATAGTAATAAATATATTTTGGGTAACACAGCATCACAGAGGTTAGCACTGCCATCTCACAGGTCTGCTGTCTTTCATCTGTGAGGAGTCTGCATGTTCTTCTCATATGGGTTTTCCTTCAGGCACTTTGATTTGCCAACCCCACTCCTACTAATGTGTGTGCTAGGTGGACTGGCAACTGTAAATTGATCCCAGTATAAGTGAGTGTGGGTATGTCCAGGACTGCTTTGTGCCTTGCATCAGTGCTACTGAGATATGTTCTGGTCCCCTGTGACCTTGAATTCGATTCAGCAGATTTGAGTAAGTATGCAAATAACTGCTTGTCAAGTTTGTGGTGGCCTGGTTCAGATCCTGAAAACAATGTGTACAAGGAAGGAAGCAACCCTGGACAAGATGCCAGACCATCACCTGACACACTCTCCTATATTCACTCATATAAGAACAATTTAAAGTTATCTGTAAGCATAAACAAAAAAAGAACATGCATAATACAATCAGGCAGGGCCCAGGAGAGAGGCATTAGATACATATTTACAGAATAAAGATGGATTAAAACTACGGCAGGTGACATTTCCCTAGGTCATAATGTGAATAGCTGGTTGCGTTTGAATCTAGAAGCAAGTAGTTTCCAATCTGAATCCTTAGCCACCAAACACGAATTGTCAGCCTGATTTCAGCTATATGAAATCTTAAGAAGTCTTTCATCTAATACAGTAGACATTGTTCTACTATCACTGCCTACTCCAGACCAAGGCTATTGCTTAATGATGCATAAACATCACGATAAAAAGACATAAATGAGTGATTATTTTAAAATGGAAGTAATGGTAGATTTCATAGAATCACAATTCTTACATGTTTATACTTTCTTTACAAAATGAAAGATATTAGATATTATAGACCTGGGATTATTACATTTTTTCTAACAGCGGCCTAACATTTCAACAATTGTAAACCAGCCTTCCATCAGGAAAGAAAAAATACAGAAAGTAAGTGCCAAACTAAAGACATATTTGCGTAGAAACACTGGCAATATATCTGTCTACACTAAATACCCTCCTCGGGGTAGGGTGTGCACTTCACAAAAAAATAAATAACTTCTCTGTGAGGAAAAAAAAACAATGTATGGCGGCTCAATTGAGAGTGTGCTGTTTTTTTATTATTTCTAACATCCACCTGTTCTGCTCTGCCCTGCCATTTGCGTAGTTAGTTTTTGTGTACAATAAGCAGTGAAAAGGGCAGATGCTTCAACTGAAATTTTAAAAGGTAATTAAAACACATATTACAACATGCCTGTGGATGATGCTTCTGCCATTTTACCTTTCCAAACAGGCTGAAGGAATCAATTTATAATGGGGCAGGGTGGGTGCACATAGGGAAAATTAATTTTTTGGCTAGAAAACTGCCAAGTTGTGACTCTCATTGCAAAAATATGCAAAGTACACTGGAAAATATTCACCATTAAAACGCTAAATACAAAAAAAAGTACAAACTAAAACCTGTTAGTAGTAAGTAAGCTTTATTCAGAATTAAAGCAACTAATCCAGAATGTTTTAAAGCAATTACTTATTTGGTCTACTGGTGACATTTTTGTCAACAGAAACAGTAGTTAAATCTGGAAAAATGCAGTAAGCTATAAAAAATAAAGTAATATGTTCAAATCACTTAATCTAAATCAGGATCTCAGGCGGCCATGGCCAGTCCCAGTAAGTATCAGGTGCAAGACTAGAATGAACTCTGGATGGACTGCCAGTCCATTACTAAGCCCACTTGTGCATTATTTACACAGGTAAACTTATAGGTGTCAGTGAATGTAACAAGCATGTCTTTGAATTGTTTCTGCTGAAAAAGTCTATACAGAGTTAGAGAGAATTTGCAGACTCCATATAAACAGAGACTAGAATCAGGATTCAAACTCAAGTCACTGAATCTGTCAGGTGTTAGAGCTAACCACTGCATCACTATCACTGTATCACCTGATGTGAAAAGTAATAAGTACAAAACAATCCCATTCAAGTTTTTTTTATTATTATTATTCTTTTTCCTGCTTGGACTCTGTATTGAATATAAGCTATTTACGTGTATATACTGTAGATGGTGAAAATGCTGGCTTTAAACAACATTAGTGTAACTCTAATTTAAGAGACCTCTTCCTTTTGCTCAGCATGATCATATTACGCAAGTAACTTTGCCATCATAATCATTATCAAACTACCAACAATATACGCAATCATAAATTAATAAGGTGCATGAACTTGCATATCATGTAAGTAGTCATCATCATTATCATCATCATGGCTCATCCTCGATTACTTAATATGATTTAGCCTTTTCCCCACTAAGCAAAAATTGGAAATTAAATTAATTATTATTTGATGTTAAAATATGTTTTAGTACTGTCATTTGTTGGTTGTACTCAGTACCGTCCAAGCTAGAACTGGTGCCTTGAGATGAACCTTCTTGGGCCTCCCCAAACTCTCCAACTTAATTTGATATATATATATATATACTGTATATATATATATATATATATATATATATATATATATATATATATATATATATATATATATATATATATACTGTATATACTGAGGTGTGGCAGAAAAGTAATGAGACTGGCAACACTGCAAGCGATCTGGCAATGCTGCGCTGTTGTCCTTGATAGAGCACGTTTATCAGTACCCTCCCATAGCTCAGTGCGATTTTCAACTCCTTCCGTTAACTACGTGATTTTTGTGAATGCTATTAGCGAAGTTGTGTTTTTGGTTGTGCGTCACGCAAAATGGAACAGCGGAATTTGGAGCAACGTTGTGCCATTAAACGGCAAGTGTGACGCTTGAAAAGTTAAAACAGGCCTATGGGGAACATTCTTTATCCCGAGCTCAAGTTTTTCTCTGGCACAAATCATTTTGGAAGGCAGAAAACACGTTGAAGATGAACACCGTTCAGGAGGACTCAACCGAAAACCAATGAAAACATCGAACGTGTGAACACTCTTGTGAGATCAGACCGTCGTTTAACATTAAGAATGTTGAGTGAACAATTAAATTTGAACAGATTTACCGTTCATCAAATTTTGACTGAACATTTGCACATGCGAAAGGTCTGTGCCAAAATGGTGCCGAAAAACTGCCCTCTCCATGACAGAATTTTTGACCTCAAAAGGCATTCCTGTGGTTCCCCAGCCCCCTTATTCACCTGACCTCAGTCCGTGTGACTTTTTCCTTTTCCTAAACTGAAAAATGTCCTCAAAGGACGTCATTTCGGGACTTTATAAAACATCCAAAAGAGTGTAACGGACATGCTGAAGACCATACCGGTTGAAGACTTCCAGCGCTGCTACCAACAGTGGGAACAACGTCTCCATTGGTGTGTAGCTGCCCAAGGGAACTACTTTGAAAGGGATAACATTGATGTTTGAAAAAAATAAAAACTTTGGTAAATAAAAATCAGTCTTACATATATATATATATATATAGTTAGGTCCATAAATATTTGGACAGAGACAACTTTTTTCTAATTTTGGTTCTGTGCATTGCCACAATGAATTTTAAATGAAACAACTCAGATGCAGTTGAAAGTGCAGACTTTCAGCTTTAATTCAGTGGGTTGAACAAAAAGATTGCATAAAAATGTGAGGCAACTAAAGCATTTTTTTAACACAATCCCTTCATTTCAGGGGCTCAAAAGTAATTGGACAATTGACTCAAAGGCTATTTCATGGGCAGGTGTGAGCAAGTCCGTCGTTATGTCATTATCAGTTAAGCAGATAAAAGGTCTGGAGTTGATTTGAGGTGTGGTGCTTACATGTGGAAGATTTTGCTGTGAACAGACAATATGCGGTCAAAGGAGCTCTCCATTCCGGTGAAAGAAGCCATCCTCAAGCTGCAAAATCAGAAAAAACTTATCCGAAAAATTGCTACAATATTATGAGTGGCAAAATCTACAGTTTGGTACATCCTGAGAAAGAAAGCAAGCACTGGTGAACTCAGCAACGCAAAAAGACCTGGACGTTCACGGAAGACAACAGTGGTGGATGATCGCAGAATCATTTCCATGGTGAAGAGAAACCCCTTCACAACAGCCAACCAAGTGAACAACACTCTCAGGGGGTAGGCGTATCGATATCCAAGTCCACCATAAAGAGACGACTGCATGAAAGTAAATACAGAGGGTGCACTGCAAGGTGCAAGTCACTCATAAGCCTCAAGAATAGAAAGGCTAGATTGGACTTTGCTAAAGAACATCTAAAAAAGCCAGCACAGTTCTGGAAAAAACATTCTTTGGACAGATGAAACCAAGATCAACCTCTACCAGAATAATGGCAACAAAAAAGTATGGAGAAGGCGTGGAACAGCTCATTATCCAAAGCATACCACATCATCTGTAAAACACAGTGGAGGCAGTGTGATGGCTTGGGCGTGTATGGCTGCCAGTGGCACTGGGGCACTAGTGTTTATTGATGATGTGACACAGAACAGAAGCAGCCAAATGAATTCTGAGGTGTTCAGAGACATACAGTCAAATTGATTGGGCGGTGTTTCATGATACAGATGGACAATGACCCAAAACATATAGCCAAAGCAACCCAGGAGTTTATTAAAACAAAGAAGTGGAAAATTCTTGAATGGCCAAGTCAGTCACCTGATCTTAACCCAATTGAGCATGCATTTCACTTGTTGAAGACTAAACTTCGTACAGAAAGGCCAACAAACAAACAGCAACTGAAAGCCGCTGCAGTAAAGGCCTGGCAGAGCATTAAAAAGAGGAAACCCAGCATCTGTTGATGTCCATGAGTTCAAGACTTCAGGCTATCATTGCCAGCAAAGGGTTTTCAACCAAGTATTAGAAATTAACATTTTATTTCCAGTTATTTAATTTGTCCAGTTACTTTTGAGCCCATGAAATGAAGGGATTGTGTTAAAAAAAATGCTTTAGTTGCCTCACATTTTTATGCAATCTTTTTGTTCAACCCACTGAATTAAAGCTGAAAGTTTACACTTCAACTGCATCTGAGTTGTTTCATTTAAAATTCATTGTGGTAATGCACAGAACCAAAATTAGAAAAAAGTTGTCTCTGTCCAAATATTTATGGACCTAACTGTATATATATATATATATAGCCCCCCTGGCACCTTTGGAACCTAACCCCCAGTTGCAGCCAGAATATTAGTAAAATCTGTAGATGTACAAAAGAAAAAATATTATTTATTGGAGTCAAAATCATGAAATTCTATAAATATGTAAAATAAAAATTATTATTTAACAGAGTAAAAATAATAAAATGAGAATAAAATATTTACTCTCTTACCGATTGGAGTGTTCCCGTTAAACTGAGGTCCACAATGCTTGATGCACGACTTTCTTGATATTTTTTGTTTATAATTTAAAAATGGAATAACAATCTGAAAATCTAACAACATCATATCAAAGTTTGATAAATTCTGAAAAGAATGATACCAAACATATATATATATAGGTTTTAAAATAAGCCAGATTTAAAGTGTGACAAAAACTGTGACATAAAAACATTGCATAAAATTGTTGCACAAAATCGTTGTACTTTTAGACTTAGGATTTTATATATAGAGAGTAGATATATATATATATACAGTATATATATACTGTTCAAAAGATCAAAGGAGCGCTTAATCATCACAGTCTAACACCAAGTCAGTTAAGCTTCAGGGATACTAATCTGTCCAGTTGGGCAGCGTAAGTGATTGTGAATCAACTTCACCTGCTTTGGTTCAAATGAAAGTGACAGCAGGTACACTGGAGAGACAACAGTAAGGCAACCTTTGAAAAAGGAATGGTTTTGCATGTGTTGTCCATAGACAATTGCTCTTTCCTTATCCTTCCTAGATGATTCTTTTCTAGTTTTGCGTTTTTCTAGTGTCCTTGTCACTACTGGTAGCATGAGGTGGTACCTGCAGCTGATTCAGTTTGCACAGGTAGTCCATGCCCTCCAGGATGGCACATCCATACGAGCTGTTACATGAAGAGCTGGACAGGGCCATAGAAGGGTATCAACCCAGCTGTAGGACCAGTATGTGTTGCTCTGTGCAAGGAGGAACAGGAAGAGCATTGACTGAGCCCTATAGAATCAGAATAACAGTCAGAATCAGAATTACTTTTATTCACCAGTACTTAATATTAAGGAATTTGATTTGATTACAGAACACAACATCACATACAAATAACATAAATAGCATAAGTTAAAAAGAAAAAAATCATACAAGTTTGGAGAATAGTACAATTATAAAGGAAATGTGCAAGTGAAAGTGTAAGTGTATTGTGTGTACGCACATTCATACACCTACATATACATACACTGTACACACACACACACTTTCATACAGTATCTGACAGAATGCATGAATATACAAAGAAGACAGGCTTGATTACTAGTTTGAGAGGGCTATGGCTCTGGGAAAGAAACTGCTGAGGTGTCTGTTAGTTTTAGTTTTAATTGACCTGAAGCATTTACCAGAGGGGAGTTTATGAAATAAGTGATGAGCAGGGTGAGATGACCCTGTAGTGATTTTTTTGACTTGGTTAGTGACACAAGATGTATACAGGTCTGCCACAGATTGAAGAGCACAGCCAATTATTTCCATAGCAGACCTCACAACACGCTGTAATTTTTGGAGTGTGCCATTGCTGAACCAAACCAGACAGTAATGGAGAATATGATTGCACTTTCAAAAATGGCTTTGCAAAACTGAACTAGGATTGACTAGGAAATATTTAATTTCTTTAGTTGGCATAAGAAGTACAATTGCTGCTGTGCCTTTTTAGTAATGCAGTCGGTGTTAAGGTCCCAGGTGAGAGTGTCTGTGATAGCTGTTCCCGAAAATGTGAAGGATTCCACCATATTGTCTGCAGAATCATTCATTTCTAATGGGAGAGCTGTAATTGCTGAAAGTGAAAGTCAATGACCATGGAGGTAACTTAGAGGCACTGAGCTCTTGGTTGTTGGAAGCACACCAAGACACAAGATGAGACCCCCTTTTTCTATAATGTGTTTCATTGCCATTAGTAATTAGACCAACAATGGTGGTGTCATCAAAAAACAATAATTTAACTAAAGGATCAGTGGACCTACAGTCATTGGTGTACAAGGAATAAAGCAGGGGGAAAAGTACATAGCTTTAAGGGGCACCTGTGCTAATATGGAGGCAGTCAGAGAGGTGGGAACCCACACAAAGGTATTGTTTTCAGGTTTACCAGAAAACTGTAAATCCATTTACAGATGGAAGTAGTCAGTTCAGTTTGTAGAGGTTTATTTAACAACAGTTCATGGACAATGGTTTTAAAAGCTGAACTGAAGTCTACAAACAGCATTCTGTCATAAGATCCTTTATAGACCAGATGCTCCAGTACAAAGTGAAGGCTCATGTTGATGGCTTTGTCCACAGATCAATATGCAAACTAAAGGGGGTCAAGAACAGTAGTAGTAACAGACTTCAGATTGGTTAGAACAAGCTGTTCAAAATATTATCATTAGAACTGATGTAAGACCAATAGGTCTGTAATCATTGAGGCAGCGTATTTTATCACTTTTAGGAAAAGGAACAATAATAGAAGGTTTAAAGTAATCAGGTATAGTGCACTGTGTTAGAGACTGGTTAAAGATGTCTGTGAAGATGGGAATGAGCTGCCTAGCACAGTGCTTGACTGTTGTAGGTGAAACAGAATCCAGACAGGCTGACATTCTGCTGTTCTGTTTTGCAAACAGCTTCCAGACGTCGTATTCATTGATAGAAAAGGAAGAAGAAGGGTGAAGCTTTTGTGAAGAAGTGGCTGGTGTCAAAATCACTTCAGAGCTGGAGGAGCAGAGGGATTGTAGATGTTCAGCACCTTGTTGTTCAAATCTGCCATGAACTTGTTAAGTTTGTCAGAGAGGGATGAATGTGAGTAATCATTGAGGGATGGCTTTTTGTAATTAGTAGACTCAGAAGACTTCTCCATACAGAGCAGCTATTGTTTGCTGAGAACTGAAGCTCCAGATTTTTTTTTGTGTTTCCATTTACTATATCTGATTGCATTGTTTAACCTATTCCTGGCCTGTCTCTGTGTGCATCCTTATCACCAGTTTTATGTTCTTTTTCTTTCACCTGACGGAGATTCCTTAGTTCTTTGGTGAACCACAGAATGACCTCCAGCTAGCTACTAGTGTGCATGTTTCTGACCAAACTGTCTGAAACAGACTCCATGAGGGTTTCATGAGGCTCCAACATCTTCTAGTGGGACCTTTGCTCACAATCCGTCACTAGGTATCTTGATTAGCAATCGCAGGAGAATGCCACGACTGGCAGCCTCACCACCAGCACCCCATACTCTTCACAGGTGAGAGCAGATTCATACTTAGCACATGTCACAGACGTGAAAGAGTCTGGAGACACTGTGCTGAACTTTATACAGACTGCAACATCATCCAGCATGTCCGGTTTGGCAGTGGATCAGTGATGGTCTGGTGGAAGCATACCTTGGAAAGTTGAACAGATCTCCATGTGCTAGGCAACGGTACCCTAACTGCTTATTTGACAGGATGAAGAGGAGCATTACATTCTTAGGTCTGAATTGCAATCTGAGTATTTAGGTGGTTGCCTACAAGGTAACACTTGTGGTTGGTCAGCCATTTGGCAAACATCTGCCACATCCTTTCAGTTGTGAGAAAAAATATATATATATATATATATATATATATATATATATATATATATAAATAAATAAATAAATAAATAAACAAAGAAGCATGCATCACACACTTAACTAATTTTTTAACATTTAAAAACATTTAAAATCCAAACAACTAGTAGCTTATTTTTTTAGTGAGTAGATAGACTGTCAATCTAAACCATTATGAAAAACTTGTGGATACTTTTACTGGCTTTCCTATGAAACTTGACCACCATTATATGGGGAAGACTTAAGTTGCTGCCCAAAGTCTATGGAGTCATTATACAAATTCTATCTAAAATACAATAAGAATTATTCACAAGTGTCATATTCAGTTGACACATAATTGGTAGTCCACCAGGAAAAATTAAAATAAATGTTTGTAAAAAAATTTACAAAGATTCTTGGAAATGACAAAAACACTGTCATAGCATACACATGTTGCTCATCTTAGGACAGATTTTACCATAGAAATCCTATAATGATTAGGGTTTTTCATGGGTCCTAAACTCTGTGCTGTGTCCTAATACAGATTTCTGTAGTAAGTGTTTAGTAAGAAGTCAATCAAAATGACACATTTTATTGACTAACTAAAAAGATCACAAAATGCAAGCTTTTGAGGCAATTCAGGCCCCTTCTTCATGCAAGATGTAATCTTGTAGTAAGTGTTTAAAACAGGTTTTGTAAAAAGAAGTGCAAAGCTCTGCACCTGAGTTGAACATAGACTCCGCTTGGCAGGCCTGTGTTATACTCATTGGAGTACTAGTATGAAAGTGATTTACTTTTGCTGTTGAATATCATAATTAATTGTCTATTGTCTAGATCAGTGATTCTCAAACTGTAGGCCTAAGTTGTTTGATTTGCAAATGCTAAGAGATGGAAGTGATAACCTTGAGGGATATGAGGACCTCGTGAGAAGGCTAAAACAAACTACCCTTTAATCACCTTACCTAATAGTGTCCCCTTGTTAACTTTCTGTGGCTCCCTCATTTTTTGTTGGGGAAAGTGTTGTTAGGGAGCCTTTATCCCCTGATCTCAGGCGTGTAGCTCCTTATCTTTGGAAGCCCTGCCCTCAGCTACCTGTTCAATGCACATATGCCTATAGCTCCAGGTCTTTTAGAGGCCAGCCCTGGTTTCTCCAGTTTAGCAGTAAGATAATGACCTCCGACAGCGCGAAAACTTCAAGGAGGAACAGCCTCCAGGTCATCAGGGAGCTGGGGCTAGGCCACTTATAAGTGTTGAAGTGATATCCCTGGTATCAGCACAAAAGAGATTTGATGTGTTTAAAGCTCAATTTGGAGGACATTGGTTTTACTCCAGGAGGTACCCAAGGCAGATTGCCACTCCTTAAAGAATTTTATTATAATCCTGTTTTTCTTTAAGTTGAATTTATTGGGAGGGGAAGGGGGTTATGAGAAACATTGTTTTGGCTAGGTGTGGCATGTGGTATTTGAAGAAAATAGCTGAGAAGCACACTGCACTGAAATAGAAGCAACTCAAGCTGCAACACAGAGTTATAGCACATCTCTATTCCCTTTCTAGTAAAAAACGGACTTCTCATGAAGCACAATACTATTAAACACTATTAAAAAGAATGTTTTCCATATTTTTCTAAAAAAATATGTTTAACTTAGTATATTAGAATGTGTATCTTAAAGGGTGTTCATAAAACAAGATTTCAAACTTTTTTTCTCTTTTTTACAATAAAAATAATATGTATTTGAGCCAAACAGCTCTTAATTTTTATCACATTGAGTAGGAAAAGAAGCCGCATAGCACACTTAGAAAATGAGGCTTGATTTACTGTGTAAGAGTCTACATCTGTTTTGTCTCGAAAGGAATACAATGTTTGCATGGATGGTCTCATAAGACGGCCAGGTGTGGAAATAAAAAAAAGGTGGTTAAGTAGCTCTATAGGGATTGCTCTTTCCTTGATGCAATCGTGTGCGGGAGCAGCCCTCTCTTTACTTAATTATACCCCATTAAGCACAAACTAGCTGCCACCAGATAATAAGACCACGGTTTTCATCATGAACAATGGCCGAGAAGGCTCAAAGGCACAAGGCTGCTCCTGTAGAGTCAGTACAATTGTACCAATGGTGTATCACGCAATGGTTGCTGGGTAGTTATAAATGGAACATGATTGTCTTTTGAATTTGGGCAAACTACTGCAACACGAAATCCATATTTTACTTTCCCACCGTGTTTTGCTTGATTGCTTTTGAAGCCAATAATATATATTTTACCCTTAAGTAAATCATACGTAAATGCGTTTTCTTTCTTATGGTAACCAGTGCGAAAGCAAAGGACTCCATTTCACTCAGCCTAGAAACTGCCATTCAATGTCACGACAAGAGCGTCCGCCGGCAAACTTCTGGAGCCCTGTCTTTCAAGGGGGTTGGGGGGCGGTGGCGTAAAATCACGATCAGACTGGAACGGAGAATGTCACAATGGCTACACTCTGTTTGTTTGCGTGTAGAGCGTAGGTGCACACAAAGAATAATGCCAGCCGTCACTTTTCACAAAGGGCAAACTAAGCTCCCTCTGTCGCGTTCTTTTGTTTTACAACACAACGTTTCATCACTACATTACCCAAAATGTGGCTTCGCTAGTCGCACGGCAGCCAATGACGAATGCCCGCGTCAGAGTTGTCGCATCCTGATTGGAGCCTAGCAAGTCTCCCTCGCGGTCAGTCGCTCCACCGCCAATAGTATCGTTTTTTATTTGCTTATCTAGCATGATTAGCCAATAATAGTGCCTCTGGAGCGCTTCGCGCCAATGGGCCGGAAAGATTAATTTGCATAGTGGGCAAAGCCTTCAATGTAAGTGGACAGTTGGCTAGTCCATCTCGGTCAACTCTCCAATGACAAAATGAGGGGCGACCACAGACGCTTGCATATCATTAACATGTTATTATTGGAGGTGTTTAGATATTGATCCTGTATTCTGTGTTAGTTAGAAACTCGCGCCTTGCTTGATCGCGGTTCAGCTTGCCTAGTTGTTATTTTCATTTTATTCCAAAAAAAAAAAAAAATCCTCGCTACACCATGCCGAAAAGGAAGGTAAGGTTTTTTTTTGCTAAAACACCATTTCGGTCTTTTTAGTGGATTATTGGAAAAATGTTACTTTAAAAAAATAATGTCGAAAATATTATAAATCTCCCTAGATTTTCCGCCAATAATTTAAAGGCAGACGGTTTATTTGACGGTGGGTTATGCTTTTCTCTTTACTATAATCTTGCCCTCCATGATGTTCGTAGTGAATGGCTCGTTTCATCTGCGCGCTGTCATTTCTTTTTCCCTCTAACCGCGTTAGAGTGATTTCCAGTGTAGCCTACTGGTGTCTGCCAAGTGCACTTAAAATTATTTGTACACACATAACGACGCAGCAAGGAACTATCGAGTTCGCTGCCGCCACTTTTCCGCACCCTCGTCGTAATAGGTTTTAACATGACTAATCTTAGACTCAATTTTTACTCAAAGATGAGAGGGGGAAAGCCATATTTAAACCGACACCCTCCTCCATCGCTGTCCTCCTCCTTCCCTCGCTCTGGTTAAAGACCCGTATGTAACCAAGTCTGTTGTCAATCAATGGAAAAGGCGCCGATAGGCTGAAGAGGGGAGGGGTTGCGCAGTGATCGGCACCAGGAGTAAACACCATCACCAGTTTTGCCGGAGTGGGCAACGTATCATTTAGGCGGTACTAGATTAGAAATGAGTATTTTTCAGCTTACATGGCTACATATATGTATTGCATGTTAAATGTGACAGAAAAGTGGTGTAAAGTTCAGGTGCTGACAAAGCGACTAAATTCAGATGGTCGCGTGCTCCAGAGAGGCAGAGGAGCTCCGTGTCGCAAAATACAATCCAGTAGAACGCGATGCTTCTGGAGGCAGTGATGGTGGTTAGCGTGAAATGTATTGGTTTTGTGGTATTTGGTACGAATCTGCAATGCGCTTTTAAGTTATTTGGATCAGTTACTGAAATTGATGTTGATATTGCTTGTTTTGTCAAACGATTTTCGATTTTATCCATTTAAATATCCTTTTTAGACGCGCAATATAACTGCTGCCGTTTGAAGTACAGCACCTGCGTGATATAAACTTAGAAGCGATATGAGCGCAGCGCTGTGTTTAATTTTGTTAGCGCTTCTCCTGGCATTTTTTATCAAGCGAATTTATTTCGTTTATTTTTGTGCTTAGTGAACTTTAATCCATTTAAACGACTAGTAGAGGTTTCCCCGTATTTCTTTCCTTTGTCTGCTGCGGTCGCGTTACTCTTTATCTTTAGCCTACACGTTTGCAGCCTTAGGCAGATATTTGAATAAAAGGCGGGTCATCGAGAGTAACCGCGTTTCCCGCCTAAATTGTGATTGACGCGGACAGAGAGGGGCGGGGTTTTACAAGTTCCGCACTAGAGATGTGCTTCAAGGTTAACAGAAATTTGTCTGGAATCGATGAAATGCAATTGCCGGCTTTCTTCAATACACGTCCTGATGTTTGTAGATTACAAGATATAAATAACCCATTGGAGGAACTGCCAGTCTCAATTCTCAGAGGGCAATTTGAATTGCTGTTGCCACAAAATGCCTCCAGAACAAGGCCGACAAGACTGGGGCTGAAAGTGATGGAATCTTTTGTTTAAAATTCTTAAAGAGAGTTCAGTATAGATCTGGTGTGTAGCTTATAGCAGCAGATGTGCAGTCTTGCGTGAAAGGTTTCACTTTTCCTCTAACTGCGTTAAAGTAGAGCAGTGGTTCTTGTATTGTCCACAGTGCCCAGTATAATTGATCTTAGACACCCTAATGTTGCACTTGATCCACGTGCTAAATCACAGGCGTCCCTTTTGTCAGATGTAATTTTCCTTTTCCAGTCCAGCAGATGTTTGCTTTGATGTGACTTGTTGAGATAAGGCCCCAATTTTCCCAGTTTCTATTAAAATCCTCATCTTGAAAGGCTTTTATACTGCATTGACTGATTAGCAGATGCCTTTGTGCATGATCAGGTATTGTGTAGTATTTGCCTTCCACACTGCTTCTATTAAAAGTGTACTTAAGTAGGTTGTCTGCGACTGATAATAGTAATCTTAAAATGCCATTTTACAGAGACATTCAAAATTCACTCCTTTATCTTTTAAGTACAGGAATAGTAGGAATTGTTCAAGATGTTCAATCACAGACTCAAAGTGGACAATGTTTGTCAGAATTACTTCTACGACTAAGTTTGCTTGTCCCTTTGTCATTTTTTAAAGCATTTTCCTTCCACAGAAAAAATGCAGTGTAATGGATGGGATTCTATCCTTTTTTGGCAGAAACTAATTTTGCAAAAAAAAAAAGCCACTGTTGAGTATGTGTTTGCATGCAGTGTCAACTTGTCCTTTCTGCCAATTTGCCCCATAAACTAGACAAAAACCAATATTAGCTTTAAAACCAATTTGTGCTGCAAGCTTAAATCAAGCAACAGTTATTTTTAACTGTTGGTTTATGTTGTTAGTAATACCCCAACATACTGTATACGTACTTTGCTATGTATTTGTTTAACAGTTGTAATGCAGGGAGGTTGATTCACGCTGTGAAGAAGAGATGGGAAGTGTAAAAGTTGTCCTTACACTTGAAAGTCTTGTGTCATAGTCATTGGGTCATACCATCAGGACAGGCATAAATGTTTGTATTCAGATTACTACTTATCAACATTTGATCAATTTGTTAAGGCTTTCATTGGTCCATGTGTGTATTCTTTGTGGTGTATATAAATTCTAGTACTGATTATTTGACATATATGCTCAGTTTCCTGAAGGCATAATCACAGTGAGTGTACAGCACAAGTCTATATTCTAGTTTTTTGGGAGGCATACTGTTTCTGCCCAATCATCTTACATTAGTGATTGAGTTGCATCATGCTTTTCCCTGCTGTTTGCACAACTTTCGTTTCTGTCTATCTGTTTTGACAGTTTTTGTTAATACAATCCTTTTATATGAGTATAAAATGCATACATGTTTCACTTTATTTTCCAAAGCCTAGAGATCTGAGGGCCTGCTGCAGATAACTAAGTTATGATAGTACACTTAATTATTTTCACTATCTTGTGGGTCTTCCTTCTTGGGTCTTTGACCTTTTAACCTCAACCCTTTAAGGTCATTCATTTTTCACACAGTTTTCAACTTCCCTTCTGGAATTTTGCAGTTTTTCTTTTAGTTATTCACAATATAATTAATGTGACAAGCACAGTGTAATCTTAAAACTACTAATAAATTCTACATCTTTTTCATAGCAAAAGACATATTGCTAGTCTTGATTATACTTAAGCAATTAAAAAGAACAATGCACATAATCCTAAGTAAATGTAAAGCTGAAGTAGTATTTTTTCAACCTTGCTGGTGAAATTACTTTTTAAGTACCTTTACAAGCCCCAGAGTTAATAACTATGTGTCCTAGAGAAGAACTGTTAATTCATATTGGTTTGTCCATCTCCAAGTAGTTACTGTACTACAAATTATGTAAAAGAAACTAGAAAATGAGATGCTAAAATAGTTTAGGAAAACTAATAACTTGCTGACATTAAAACAAAATTTGATGACAAAATAAAATAAATAAAGCAAACTAATAGGAAATTTCTGTATGATCATGTTACATCTATAAACAAAAATAAAACATGTTCAGTTAAAATGTGCAGTCATTTTAAGGCAGAAATTAGTCCTAATTAAATTGGTTTGAACAAAGTATATAAGATTGTAGTACTCCTGTACAGAATCTGTGAAACACTGATTTTAAAGTAATGTACCACACTATTATTTTTCAAATGTGTACATCAGATATATATTTACACACATTTTACATATTCCACATAGCTGATCCCATGTATTATGCAATGTTCACACTAGGTGGTTATTGTAGTGTAAAGCAAGCTTCAGAATTGCTGGAAGAAAAGTGGGATTATGTATTAGAGTCATTTAGTGGTAATAAATGGCTGGCAGAATTGATTAAGATCATAGAATGTTACATAAATTTTCTGTCAAGCTTAAAGGATAAGTTTGAGATTTTGAATGTTTTATTTAGGAGTGGCATGCTGCCATGAATGTGCTGAGGAGAATATGAATTCCCTTATAGAAAAACATTGTTCAGTTTGATTTGTTTGTCATCCAGATATTATTTTATTAACTGTTACTCTCTGAGTGTATTGTCAAAGTGTTCATGTTGAAGGGGCAGTCGCATTTTACAGAAAACACGGGTCATCATATGAACTATTGTGTCTGCTACATTATTTCACTCTGATCACACCTTTTACAAAATAAATATTGAGATTTGAATGTGTAATATTCTAAATATGTATTTGCTTAAATATATTAAAACATGCAATAAAAGTCTGGCTACATGTATGTTCCTCTGCAAGGCACCATAACTAGCAATAAAAGTATTACACTATTAAACTTTTTGTTCTCAACACCAGTTAAAGTTCCACCAAAAATGTGACCTCCTTTGTCCCATTCACTTTTTTTTAAAGACTTTTTATTTCTTTTTTAATTATTACTCTTACTTTTTCACATGCATACAGAGATTTATTGCTGGTAGGAATGGATGTGCATGTCCTGGGAGGGAGATTGCAGTGATGACATCGTGATTATAGTCTGTACACTCTTGCTTAAAAGACAGTTGCAAACACATTGCAGACCTCATGTGAATATGATGAGAGGCATATTAAAACAACTTTTTGCAATGTGCCTAATAATTGTTCTGCCCTAATAATATACAGCTATACTGATGCTGTCTGCCTCCTGTCATTTTATTAGAGTGCTTGTATTCATCTACTTGGGAATAATGGAATATAGTACTATACCTTTTATTTTCCAGTTTAAAAATTGTATACATTGTGTGCAACTTTTGTACCTAATGTATATAGATTTTCTTAAGTCTGCTTGGATAAATGTATCTGTAAAATAGAGTTTTGAATCCTGTAGTGAGAATTCCTGTAACATAGTACATCAAATGCTCAGTTTATGAAATTCATGAAGACTGGGAATTTTCCAGTTTATATAAAATGTAGACAATTTCTGCCTTGTGCACATTATAGCCATGATAGGCTCTAATCTGAAATGTATTAGCTTTCAAGTGCACATTTAAGCAAGAGTTTAGGTACTGATAATCCAACAAGGGCCTGCTCCTCCTGGTGAAAGGAAAGCTCCACTGACCATTTAGCATTTGAAAAGGAAAAGTGTTTTATTGATGATACTAGTAGATAAAACATGAGAAGTTTGACAGACAAGAAGACCAATCAGTCTGTCAAACCTAAATAGCTGGCCAATAGCTAAACTGTTCAAATATCTCATCCACATACATTATAAGAAAGTAAGGCTATCAAACTAAAGAAATGTTCTAATATAAGATGAGCATCTGAATAATCAAGAAATGTTATGTAGTAACTTCCAGTCTTGCATCCAGAGCACTGAATAAAGACTTTAATACCTTAATCTGTATTTTAAACTTTTTAGTGCACATTTTAATCTACTCTATGTGAAATTTCACATGGGAATCTGACAACCCTAACAAAAAAAGGATTACACATCCATGCAATTTTTCATGACATGGGTGAGAAGGTTAAGAAAGTGGTTGACATTTGTTGTCAACATGCATTTTAATACACTTGTAGTAATCCATCTGTTTAAATATTGCGTTGAAGTAATCACTTGCACTCGTACAGTTGTTTTTAATCTTTATGCATCATTCAAGTTTTTTGTTGTTTTTGTCATTTTTGTTTTTGGTTTCTCTTCTTGTACCCATCTGAATGATTTTTATTTATTTTTTATCCTATTTTACCAAAAATGCTTATTCCACTACCATATATTGTGATTTTTGATTATTCCCCAAGAAGACAGTGCTGTAGAGCTCCTTACACTAAGGGATACATGCAGACTCTTGCTAATCATTTAAACGCTTGTCATCTGGCCATCATCTTGTCATCATAAAATATTTAGTCTTCTTCATTGTGTAATTGAAATTTCAAGTTTAAAGACAAATACCTACCTCATGCTAGTCAACAGTATAAAGAGGAAGTGGGGAAGTGGATTTTTGGCCGTGACACGGTCATTTTATGCAGAACATGCTGATGGAGGTGGGTGGGTACTTGAATTAAGTCAATATTATTGGGCTTTTTAAATGTTTGAAGAAATATTTTTGATGGGAGATTATAGCTGCTTAATAACAGCCACCAGTAAACATTTAACTTGTCAGTTATATGAAAAAAAAGTGGTACAAATATGCAGATGCCATGATGTCAGTTTATCCACCTAGATCTCACACATTTCTTTTCAGATGGATAATCTTGAAAATAATTTTATACATTTGTATTGTTCATTATAAAATAAAATGTGTATTTAAACATTTTTATATATTTAACTTATTTTATATATTCTGTAGACCAAAGTAGTGCAGTTAAGATAACTGCAGTAGTGCTTGCAAGTTTATAGTTAAATGAAACCTGCTGGTTTTAATTCATTATATGTCATTTTTGTTAAATAATACAGAAGCACTAATAATATATATATTTATTTTTTGTAGTCTCCAGAGGGTGCTGAAGGCAAAGAATCCACAAAAGTAGCAAAGGAGGTAAGTGGTAAGGGGAGAAATATTAATATTCAAAACTACATAATGCAGAACCTACTTCTATCATTTTGAATCTTTTAAAAGATCATATATCCGAGTGCCTTCAGCTAACTAGAGATAAAAATTGTTGGCCTCAGACTTGTTATTTGTGCATCAAGGAAAAAGATAAACTATTTGAAATTTCAACAATGTAGAATCATTTTAATACTGAAATTAGAATAGTCCTTGTATTCATTATGTTCCATAAAGCCCAACAAACCAATCCATTATACAATGCGGTTTTATTGAGATATGATGAAATGCAGAAACATTCCACTTAATCTAGAACTCCCATTCCTTTTTTAGTGACCTGGTTTGTTTTCACATTTATACCTGTAGTCAGTGCCAAAAAGAAAAGAATATAAGATAAATGCTGATAAACAGACATCTGTTATAAGGTACATTATTTGCTTTGACATAGCATGTCCATCTCACAGTGCTTAAGCAGATCAATTAGTAAAACATTTTACAAAATATATTCAAGTACATGTAGTTAATTTTGCTTTTTCAACGAGTGGCTCACCTTTAATCAAAGTGGGTAAATACATAATTTTTAAAACAGTTTGCTTATTATTAAAATCAAGTTACTTGTTTTCATAATAAAACTGACATTTTATCATCAATAAATAATGCAGTTCATGAGGTATTAACATTATCTTTACCAGTAATAACTTATTATAATTTAAAGTATTAGTTAAACCAAAGTTAAACTATTATACTTCACTTCATATATCACAAAAGGGTCTCACACACTCATGTAAATTTCTTTGTTTCTGCCCTTCACTATATTTTACTCACCATACCTTCTGAGAAGTGCACATAGGGACCGGTTGAATTTTGTCCTAAACAAGACTTCACCATGTTCAAGAAGCACCTAGGAGAAAGTTGTTTGTGTTCGTGTTCTCTTGTAAGTACATTTAGGTGCTGCTTTAGCACATTCTAAGGTATACACTTACACAGCAATTATAGGAATCTGTATCTAGCGCTTGTAATGTTAAATGCAAACTGTAGCTGATGTTTTAGTTGGAGATAGTTTTGACATTTAAAATGTCGGTTTAACTTTTTTTTTTTTTAAATTTCCCTTTTCATTGAGTTCTTTTTTTTATATGGGGTGTTCAATTTCTATCGATACTATATTTTAGCCAAGATGAGGCAGCCAGTACCCAGTTAAACAAGTTCTTTTTCTCATATTAGGAATGCAATTTCAGCATTTGATTACTTAAGACATTTCCACAGTAGCAGTGCACCTTGGGTTTTAAATCCTCATAGTATGAAAATGCTTGCCTGTGTAAGTTGACCTGAGAAAATGTTTTATTTTTAGGGTATACTCATGTTTGATTAAAATGTGTCTTTCAGCTAACTTTTGAATAAATCAAACAAGTTACCACAGGCACACGCAAATGTATTTTCAGTTGTTCTGCGTTTCATCTTAATTCTTTATCAGGAGAATTCTGTGTACATGATACAGTATGTAATGTATTTTAAAATTTAATGCCTGTTCAGGATAGCACTTGAGTTGAAAAAGGTTATTTGAAACCTGGTTTGGTGTGCTACTGTGAAAAAAATTGTGATACAAAAATGAGTAAAACCTTTAATGTAATTTTAAACCACAGATGGTGTAAAAATAAACAAGTAAAATGATCTGAATTAAAAGATGAAAAGTAATGCATCAATTCGGGTACAAGTTACAGCTGATCCAGGTGCAGATGCAGTTCCATAATGTTGAATTACTATTGGTGTACTCACAATGATTTCTTTGCTAAGATGAGATAGAAGTTCATCTTGTTTGGATGAAGCTGAACACCAAATAGATAAAAGCTTTCATAGTTTCTCTGCTTTCATAATTGTACTTCGTGATAACACTTAGGAGAAATGTTATGACTCAATTAAAATCTGATTATTTCTCTTGAGCCTTTTTTGATCAAAATAACTTTCTTTTACACATTAAAGAAGTATACTACCAGACTAAAATTCAGCTGCATGAACTGCTTAATCAAAGTTAATTTTTAAAGTTCATAAAGGCTAATTTTTTTTAATCCTCATTACCTTTTAGTTTCTACATTCATCTTAAGATTGCAGCTGTTATATTTCTGATAGCTGGAAAGACATATTCTCTAAACGCTATCTCATTATAAAAAGAAACATTTGTATTGGAATGCATAGCACTGACTATTTATTCTTTTGACATGTTACCAGTGATATTATGTCCAGGATATATGCAGCACTCTTATACTTGGGAAGTGCATGATCCACTGTGCCAGTTTTCCTCGAATTATGAATGCAATACTTTTTCTGTAAGATTACATTGTCAGTCCATTTAAGCATTTTATCTTGAAGTTTACATATATTGAAACTAGAGAAATATTTGTTGTTTGTGGATAGAGGCTTTAATATGGTTTAATATTGTTGCAGAGAACATTTACACATTGTTTTATTGGATATTCTGTAGGAATTGAAAATTTTCTGGTGGTGAACCACTTCTTGAAATACATTTTTTTTTATGCCACAAATGTTTGAAATCTTACTATTATTAGGAAGGTCTTTGGTTTAAGCTGAATTTGCTTTCATGTTCCTTAAATAATTCCAGGGCTTTCCTGCCTTTGTAAAGATAAACAGTTATCTTGCTGAAAATGTCTATTATCAGATGGGTACTCTAATGCCACAAAGGGCAGAGTTTAATTAGAATTGATGGTTTTATATTCTGCAACGTTAAAGCTTTTTTACTGTATAAACATACTTTTCACTATTTCATTGCCCATACCAATCTCCTGTAGGAGTGGATCGGTGGGTGCTTGTCTTCCTATCAGCATAAATAAGAAGGAACTGAAATGTTTTCAATCAGGCAATTGCTTTTCAGTGCATGTGTTTCTTAATCCACATCATCACATGTTATCTTTCATATACGTGGAACCTAGATAGTTGCCATACTCCAGCCAGAACATTTTATGGCAAATTGTTTGCTGTGAAGTATCATTTTCTGACCCTACACAGCCTATTTCAACCTCTGCCTATGTCAATCTTCAACAGTGTGTTTCTTACCACAGCAACACCCAGGGAATGTCTGTGTAAGTGTGCTATGTATCAGACTGATTTTCTGTGTAGGAATGGTCTGCCTGTGGTTTTTTTTTGGCCATGTGTTTATGCTTCTTGCGACCCAATGCTTAAAAATCGAAAAGAACTGATACTTATTGATTGGCTCAGCAATGGATGAATCTTTCATATCTTCATCAAGATAACTGATTGACTCTATTCAAATTTAACAATAATTACAAATATTCAAAGATACAGGACAAATTGTATTTTTTTAAATAAAGAGTTAAAACAAAGGATTCATTTGTGAATGATTGCTGACTACAGTTTATTTTACAAGCAAGCTACAAAACAAGAGCTTTTGGTGGGTATTTAATTATTTTAAATAAACAAGCCAATAATTGCTTAAGTTACTTCTGACATTTTAATTAAGTTCAACCCCATAAGCTCAGAAATTCACATACTTTTGTGACATAAGCACATCAATGGAAACAGTGAAGGTCAGGTGGTAATCTCCCAGAGAAAATGATACAGTATAGAAAGATTAAGTGTTACATGGAGGAATGCAGTACACCCCACAGACACAGAATTGGTTTTGATAGTGTTGCCACTGAAGGAAAAATAGTCATCAAAAAGTAAGTTAAAGAGTAATCATGAACATCTGTTGGGATACATACAAATGAGTACTTACAGTAATGTTCTTGAAAAAATCCAACCATCAATCCATTTATTTTCACAACCAAATAATTTTAATTCAGCATCCATCTCAGCATCTTTTAAGTGTAGGGCTTGGACAGCAGCACCTCGTAGAGAACACAGTCACATAGAGTCCTGCTTACAGGGCCAATTTAAAGTCATACAGCAGTCTCAAAAGCCTGTAATGTGAGTAGAAACCTCCACACAGGCACACAGAGAGAATTCTGTGTCAACATGGACTGTGACCAGGCTCCGGTCCGATTTGAACAAAGTCTCCTGGAGCTGTGGGGTTCCTGTGCCACCCAGCTATCCTAATAAGAAACTAGTTAATTAATAGTAGATGAATTCATTGTTTTTTATTTTATTTATTTATTGTTTTATTATGCACTGGACTTTTGGCAATATTTAACACAAATGTACGCAAACAACCATTTTTCCCTAAATAGAGTGAAAATTCCAATGAAACAAAAGTGATGCTTTTTTTGTGTATTTTACTTATCATTTCAGCAACAAGTATAATTTTTCAGGGAATGGGGAGAATTTGTCCTTGTATGTACACACATGTGTGTGTGTTTTTTTTAACTCTTCTTTGGTTTTCCTATCATGTTGCAAACATGTACTTGTTAAGTAAATTTTCAGCTGTAAACCAACCAAGTATTTGTTTTCGCCTTGTGCCCTGTGTTGCCGGGATAGGCACTGACCTACTGTAGTACTGAACTAGATAAACAGGTTTTGAAAACAGATGGACTTTAACATTAAGAATTCTTTAGAACAGATACTTTATTAAATACACCAAATATTAACAAGTTATTTCTTAAGTAATACTTGGTGTAAACACAGTTAATTAACCACTTGAAGCTGAAGAGATCTATAGAAGCTATGTGCTGCAATATACAGTACCTCTTCACCATTAAATGCAGCCATTGTTTTTTTTATCGTTTGAGTTGCAAAATAACTCCAAGGAAAGCAAAGTAAAAAATTAAGATTTTTATGATTGCCCTGTCACTCTGGTCACATGGTTAGAAAAAAAGCATTATTGTTAAATTTAAATAAATAAAACTATACACATTACTGAATATGCTTAAAGCAGTATGGTTTACAGTATTCTTTAAATAAAGTATAAATTCTTGTTTTTGATTATCGTACTAATTAGATTACTTACAAAAAAACTGTGGAAGATTTAAGGTTGTTATTTGTAAATCTCAATATACTGAAGTTATATAAACCTTGAAACTAACAGAAAGTATTTTGAACAAAAACAAGTAACAATCCATCTTTTAGATTAGATTAGATAAGATTCTAACTGTAAAAAATTAAAGGATAATTAACTTAACTGGTGTTTTTGTTTGTTTATCTGTTTGTTTGTTTTAACATATAGATTAATCAAATTTACACAAGTTACATAGATTCACTGTAATTCGATTTACAGCAGAAGCTAAATCAAATTCATATTCAGTGCAAGAAACCAATTAAAATTGATTTCTCCCAAAACCTAAGAAACATGATGTACACTTTGGTCCACTGTTCTGTTAGCTAAGTATGTTTTTTTTTTGTTTTTTTTTTGCAACATTGTACAGTACATTACTGACATGCCATGTGTCAAGACAGTTAATTGTGGAAAAAAGAGAATTTAGTACCCATAATTCATTCTCATTCCAAAAAGCAATCAAAGTAGAATTTTGCATGAGCAATTATCTTATTTCTGTTTAATCACAAGGAATCTGTAAACTATTTTTATTTGCTGATACAATATGTTATATATTTTGAAAGCTTGTCCTGCTCTGGTATCAATGGGAATAAATACTTACTTGTTTTGCTTTTCTTTATGAATGTTAAATATTTGTTCCTCTTTAATTTCTCTTCAGCCAACAAGAAAATCTGCAAGATTGTCTGCTGTAAGTGAGCACACTTTTTTGTTTACTAAAGTATTGCTGCTTATTGTTCAGAATATGATTGGGTTCATTGTTCTCATTGCTTAACTACATGTTAATACTTTGTTACTTTTAGTAACAAATGAGTGACTAAATGGAAGAACCAGCTTTATTGTGCTGCTGAGGTATTAAAAAGCATGTAAATACAGATTAATCAGTAAAAATCATATTAATTAACCCGTTTTAAAATAAGTTAGAAAAGTTTGTAAGATGTACTTAACTTTGCAATAAAAAGCTAACATTGCTTTAATTTGTGAAAACTTAAAACTTTTTGTTTGCAAGTTTTTAGTTATTTTTTTTCCCTTTAAATATTAGTGTTTTTATACCATGAAAAAAATACATTTATGACACCTTCTTTTTTTTGTCATACGTAACTTATAGAAACCTGCTCAGCCGAAGCCAGAACCTAAAGTTAAGAAGCCGGCCGTTAAGGTAAAAAGGAGCCAATTTGCTGTGTAAACATTTGCCATACATTGTTTTCACAGTATGTTTCAGGCCCTCTATTAAAGAATGCATATTGGGTTCACAGATGGGTCTTTGGAGATCATAACTACAATTTACTTTTCCCATTTAGTACGGATGCTCCGATCAGGTTTTTTAAACCTGATACCGATCACAGATTTCATGTTAATCGGTTTTTTGTTTTGTTTTGTTTTTTAATTTTTATCCCTTTAAAAAACTTTTTTACACTCATCTCTTGCATAACCAGACAAACAGAAGTTTTATGTCCTATATTACAGTATAAATTTATAATTAACCTATATATGACAGGTATTAAAAAATGAAGTTATTACCAAAAGTTACTTTCTATTTGCTTATTGTTCAGTGACCATAAAATACTAAAATCCATAAAATAGATACTTTAACTAATAAAATATGTGCAAAAATATGTATCCATACATTTGCATATAAGAAAATAAAATGCTTCTCATTTTTTTCTTACCAAAACCTATTCTGTACAGCCACAAATGATAAACACAGTACAGATCTTTAAAAAAAAAAAAGCATTTTGTTCATGAGCAGCAATTTCAAGTTTGCCTTTCTTTTATTTTTCCAAGTAAAGTTGTAAGCTGCTGCATTTTAAAGAAGCATGCTGTCCAAACTCAAGCAGTGTCCATTTTAATTTAAAGGACAAAATAAAGGTCTGAATTCCATAGCTTTTCCAAGTAGCTTTTTTTGCCGTTTGTCCAGATGCACAGGACAACTTCTCCGATTACTTTTTTTTTTCATTTTATTATGCCACTTTCTTTAATGTGAAGGTTAATATGCCAATTGCCTCATGTTCACTCATAAAGCAAGCTTCCACTGATTGCTCTTTGTTTATGCTGCAGGAAGTTCTTGCAAAAGAAAGAAGGAAAGAAAAGACCTGTGCAAACTCAATTAATGTAATACCTTGCGTAAAGGAGCACTACAACTAAATTACCATACTGCTTAGAAAAGCAGGGGCTGAAAACATTGTTTTTTTGATTGGCCTTTTTACTGATTACCAAGCAAGTCTTTTTTTTTTTTTTTTTATAGTGAAAACTGGCCGGTTGCGATCGGTGGCAGATCGCTCGGAGCATCCCTACCATTTAGTGTATTCACTTTTTAAGACCACAAGCCACTCATATTTTTGATTTACATTTCAGGGCATGTTGAATCAGAAAAGTTGGGTCTGTTCAGTAAATTTAACTTTTGCTTGGTTGTTTTACAAACTGCATATATTCTGTAATTCTGTAAGCTAAATTATAATGTAAGTATATGCAAGCTACTAGATGACTCACTTGGGAAAGGTGTGGAGAATTTTTCTTTTTGGGACATTTTTGCAGAACTATCAAATAAGGGCAAAATATAAAAAGTCTTATTTGAAAATCTTAAATATCTACTGTACTCAACAAACAGATTATTTAGAAAGTATGACTACAAATTGTACAATTTCCTGTTTAATGATACATGGTAAAACTAGTACTTTGGAGAACCATTTGGGGATGCGTAATTTAATGTTTATCTTCCTTGGTCACTTTTGAAATTAGGTTCTCAGCTGCTCTACTTTAAAAGGCAACATTGATTCAAAAATTTGTCCAAACTACATGTGTGTGAAGGAGCAGATTTTTTAAGATTTTTTTTTTAAATTTGTGTAATATTTTAGTTTTCTCTGATAAAGGATCTTAGATTCCTAACTAGAGTTTCACATTTTTAGACCACACACAGACCAGACAGCACAAAAAAGCTGCATATATTTAGATAAAAAAAATTCAAGCACCCTTCTAAAGCTATTGTTACAGTTCTTAAGTATTCACCTTTTTTGCGTGGCATGATAGTACTGTGTTTAGTGCTAGTGCCACACAGTTAAGAGTCCTAAATTCAAATCTTGGCCTGGGCACTGTCTGTGCATATTGCATCCTTTATAAATTTTCTCCAGGTACTTATTTTTTTTGCCCACATCCCAAAGATCTTCATGTTGTGGTGAATGGCAACTACATACTGTGATGGACTTGCATCCTATTTAGTTTGATGCCTGCCGTTTGTCAGCATTGGCACTTGGCTCCTAAAAACCCAGAATTATACAGTAGTAGAGAGGTTTGTAGTTTAAGGGCATTGCTTTGGTACCAACAAAGCTTTAAAAGAAGCACTGAATGATTGGGTTTATAATTAGGACAAGGAAATTTTTAAAATTCAAGTCCTATAAAAGCCAAAGATGATTTTTTTTAAAGAAACAAAGTTATAGTTTCTTGTCTTGAGTGTGTATATTTAAGCTGTTGTGTTTAGCAATGCTTTTTAATCTCCATCATGAAGAAAAAGGTAAGGGAATCAACTTTAGCAATAGAATCATTTAATTAGGAAGGAAAAATAGATGTGTCAATTAATCTTTGTCAAATGTCCCAATAGGAAATATTTTGACGCCTTTGCTATAATTAATTTATGTGAGTTTCCTAGTACTGGAGATGATAATCCGTATTGCATCATATGGTGTTTTGTATAGACTGCTTTTTTGCTTTTGTAGTATTTTAATTTGCTCTTAATCATGGGCTTTTGCTGTGCTGGGTGTTGATATAAAAATAAAGATAGAGCGCCTCAGTTTTTTTTTTCTTTGTATTTTGAATTTCTTTTTCTCTTTGTTTTGATTCTTCCATCCAGAAGCAAGCAGGAGAAAAGGCTGCAGCCAAAGGCAAGAAAGTAGGTAAAGGGAAAAAAGCCGAAAATCCAGATGAAGGCACTGCACCCGCAGAAAACGGGGAAACCAAGACTGAAGAGGTACCACCTGGCCTTCACCACTCCACTGCCTGAGTTTAGATTTAGATTAGTCATGAACTTGTGTACAGAACCCAATTTGTTGACTATAAGTTTTTCCTGATTCTGTTGCATGTGTATAATGTTCTTTTTTTTTTTCCCCTTAATTCCTGTGAACTTGCAGATCCATATTTCTCGCTCCTCTGTTAGTGTGTCTACATCTAGAAGTACTCCTCCCAGCTTGTTATCCGTAAAAGGGCAAACTGAAACAGTGAAAGTTAAGGGTATGCCAGTGTCTTTGTGTGCAGTGGCTAGACCAAGCTTTTGTTTTGTTTGATTGCTTCTAAGTTGTTTTTGCAAGGAAGGAGAGTGAGATTTTGGTGTTTATGTTTGTTTGTTTGTTTGTGTTTTTTTTATCAGCCAACAAACTTGTATACTTAAGGGACTGTTTGTTATAAATGTTATATTCAACAGGAAAAGCATGGCAATTTTAACAGGCTTTTTTACTCTTGTTTTTTGTTGTTTGTGAAGAACAAAAGAACTGGTGTGATTATTATTAGAAAAGAAACCCAATTACAAAGAACACCCTTCTTCCCACCATAATTTGCAAACACTAAAACCTGGCATTAAACATTGAGCAAAATTAAAATAAATGGCAAGCCCCAAAGTATAAGCATGCACACTTAACCAATAGCAAGTGTCATAACAACTTGTTATGACCAAATCATACTACTTATATTTTATCATTGTGACCTGCCAATCATAGGGTTGGATAGTAGTTACATGCGCAAGAGGTGACAACCAGTGAACACCCAACCAGAAGTGTTATGTATAATGCCTACAAACAGAAGGGTGGCTGCAAGAAAAGAAGACAGTGAGTGTTTTGGACTAATGGAACTTTGTAGCCAGCATAAATGTCAATTAATTTAGAAAAAGAAAAATGTTGGGCATAGATTGCAGTGAAACTCATAATACATGGTAGTGCTTGGTTCAGTCGCTAGCCTAACTACAGAAGTTGGCTGTCAAAATGTGGTGATCTCACGTTACTTTTCTGATATAGTAGGAAACTTGATAGTGTAATGAAGAGTTGTGGGGAACTGTGTAGCCAGTTATCCCAGTGGTTTGTCATTGTATTGTTTGACACCCTCCAAGGTAACGAGATCCAGCAGCTGCAGTCATTATATTAGACATGCGGTCTGACTAGTTGCAAAATCTGTTGGGCTTTGTTTTGCACAAAATTCTGTAAGAAACTTAGGGTTCTAAAGTGTGATTTAGGGTAATCTGAGCAGTATTTTAGGATAATAGAAAATTGTGCTTATAGAAGAATAAGCAGAAGTTAGTTGGTAAGAGTTTGATTGTGAAAGTATTGGGGTAGTTGGAAGGCTGTGTTTTTAAGTTCAGATTGTGCAGGTATCATGATACTTGCTTAAACTGACATTAAGTATAGGTTTAGAGGAAGTGACATTAACTTAATGTGAATTAAGATTAGATTTGCTCGGATTTATTGTTCAGGAGAAAGCAGTTTTTTCTTGTAAAAGGTATAGCTGTTGGAACACAAAAATTACTGGAGTGATATATAATACACTATAGCTAACTATTCCAGGGGAAAATATACATTGGTGTCAGTTTTTGGTCGGCTTTTGTTTTGTCATTTTTAAAATTTAAGATCAAATGGAATCTTTAAAAAAAAAAAAAAAGGAATACTTCTTTCAATGTTTCTAAACACCTCTTAAGAACCCCTCTTTTATTTTTCCCTAAGTATCTAGTAGATAGTTAGAAAGCAGCTTGGTTGACCTTGGTGTGTGTTGCAGTGGTGTAGCGTGGGCTTTGTTACCTCTGCCTTCTAGAGGTTGTTGGGTAACTGCTTTTTGCTTTTTGTTTTCTCTTTTTCCCCTCACCCTTTTTCTTTTTCTAGGCACAGAAAACTGAGTCTCCAAATGAGAAGAAAGAATGAGAGAAGCATCTGACATGAACTTTTAGTTGATTTTATGTACCTCTTGTACAATTGGACAGAAGAATATTTTTTATCAAGTATTTTGTAAATGCTAATTTTTTTAGATCTGTGGTAGTGGACTATGCCAGTATGTGTTCTGTTTCAGTAGTCGCTTGTAGGAGGCATTTTACCATTGATTCCTGTTCGCAGCTGTGTGGGTGGGTTTGTTTTTTTCCTCCTGAATATAAATTATGAGTGTGTTATCAGGTTAGTATTCATTGCTCTTAACTTCTGCTATGTTAATTTTAGAAGACATAGTGCTAGTAGTGACTTGTATATGTTTTTTACTTTTAATTTTTGAGGGTTTTTGCCAGTTTTTAAATAGCAATAATCAGTGGTGCTTTGTACTAAAAGTTTGTGGTTGGGTGGATGCAAATAGTTGTAATCACCCTTTGTTTGGGGAATTATTTTAATGGAAATATTTTAAAATAAAAAAAAAATTGTCCTGTTTGGTGTGTTAGTGTCTTCTGTGATAATTTTGTACAGAAATGTTCCACTTGTTCCAGAGGACCTGAGCCACCTAAGGGAGCATAGTTTACCCTGTAATGGTAATTACATATGTTTAAGGATTGACAATAATATTTTTTAAATAGAAATAAAAAAAACATGGTAACTTCACATTAAGTATCTTCTAAATGTGCGGAAAAGGCGCAATAAAAAGGTTTTTATTATTAATATTATTTTTAAAGACATGGCCCCTCATATTCTGAGAGGCTTGAATGAAGAGCTTTGTAGGTGAGGAGCTGGGCTCCGATTTGTTGTCAGTGTGGTCATCGCATTGAGCCAGACAGCAACATACTGAAACTGTTACAGTCTAGTAATCCTAACAGAACAAGTAGAGGAGCAGTAACCCACCCAACACCCAAATGCACTGCGTTAGCAGTGGGCAGGCAGAATTTGAATACATGGAGGAATAAAATTTTGAGCTCCATCAAGACATACAAACATTCAGCATTTCAGACAATTCAGTGATGGAACCAAGAATACTCCCAGTTCATGATGGAATCTTTATATGCTTGGGATTTCACATGTAATGGTTCTAATATCGAGTTGTTAAGGAAAGTAGATGGCAAGCAGTACATAGCCAGTGTCTGTCATTAGTCACCTTCATCGATAACAGTGTATCTTTAACCATGGCATAGGAAAAGTACAGTGGACAGAATTAAAGTCCATTAACACCAAGTGCAGTCGGAATGAAAGAAAGTGGTAAGTGATGAAGGTTTAACTAATGATGGAGAACTACTGATGATTTGAAACATGGAACCCCCTACCTGTGGTCATCACAGATGTCTAAATTGCTGATCACATACAGAGAAATTCTGTTTGTGGCCAGAAGATATTTTTTAACATCTCTATTTCAAGACTCCGTAAAAAATTCCTTTTTTTAAATTGAAGAGCTGGATGTCCTGCTAGTATATGTCCTCTAAAGTGTCATTTCTGTAGTCCTCCTGTATTTCTACAAGTTCTTTTAACCTCTCTGTGCAATCTCTCTGTCTCTCACTTCAAAGTACATACATATACAGTGTGCATATTAATGTATTTTTGTGAACCCATTTTCCTGCTGTAGCAATTAACAGTACTAGTCAAGTTTTGTTTAACAGTGTCAAAAGTGCAGCTAGAGAAGGCGTGTCACAATTCAACACATGAAATTATTGATAGTGCATGTGCCAATTAGGAACCAGTTAAATAAAGAGAACACACTTACACATGAGCTCCCAACAAATACTGAAAAAGCAAAACAACTCTTGCTGCCACCTTACATGTAGTTCTGTTTGGTGTAATCTGCTGATTACGCACTTTTAAGCATAAGTGTTGTGAATTGAAAATGTCTTGGGTTTCTGTGTGCATGAGCTTGAGCTGGTGCCACCTTTCACGTGTTTGATCAATGTAAGCTGTGTTTTGGTTTGTGACAGTGTGATCCTGCTCTGCTAAATTGTGAAGGATGAACTTCCGGTTGCTGCAGTATGTTGTATATTCATTCTCAGCCGTATTGTTGAGTGTCAAAAATATTGTGAGGTTTATTTATATTGTTGTCATGCGCTGGCTTTCCTGTGAAAATCCTGTGCCCCTGATAAATGTACATTTAAGGTGTGTTGGAATCATTGAATGGAAAGATTCTCTTATCAGATTGGATGGCCAGATTAGACTCCACTATGGAAAACCCAGGACTGGAGTGTCTAGGACTTTTACGTTTTAATGACCTCCACTGTCAACTGGACACAGTTCATCAATTAAATAAAGGATATACATGTTGGTTTCCATTTATGTTTATTCAGTATCTACCTTGTTTTTTGTGAGTTTTACTAAATCTACATTTATATGTGTACCAGTTCTGTATTTAGTATAATCTCTACAGGTATTTTAACTGAGAATTGTTCACAGTGCTGTGTACCTACACTCAGTGAAAAGTGCTATACATAACAATAAGTTGTATACATTTCACAGGTTACCACCATGTTAAGCATTACTTATTATTCTATGCAGCAACTTTTGGATGTGAATTGTGTTGCCATTATTACTGCATTGGGATAACAGATTGGCACCATGAACTTTCTGCAGTTTGTGGATAAATCAAAAGAAATCTCTGTGCATAGTTGTTAGTATTCTTTAGTAGTGTTACCATTTTTCTGGCTGCAACTCTGATATTTGGTTTAGACTGCTGGTCAATTTCGTTATTTCTAATTTACACTTGTTTTTCTTGACACACATAACAGCTCTGGTTTGATTGTAGGCCTTCCTAGGGCCTTGAGGCCTATTTCTAGGGCAAAGCCTTATTTTGAGCTTTGTGAGCCAACAAGAATTCTAACACCATCATCTTCTGCCCAGTATTTTTCTGGCCCGTGTCCAATCACTAGATAACACCTTAAATGAAATTGGAACAAGCCTGGCTTCACAAACATGTCGCAAAATGCTGTGTTTTTTTGTTTCTCAGAAACAGCTAATCACTGAGATACTAGACACTGCAATATAGCAGAATGTTTTGTGTTTTTATTTTTTGTTTCATGATAAACCGTGCATTGTCAACAAATGTTGCAATTGTCTCAAAAAACTGCCTACGTGGCCTTGGAGTACTTAATGACCAACTGAAAATGTTATCTTGCAAGAGAGCTGTTTTGCTTGTTGGTTTCTATGTTGTTCCACAACTCCATACTATCATTGCACTGAACGATATATAAAACATTATTATGAAATAGAAACATTTACATTCTGAGATGTTATTGATTAGTGCCTCAGACTTTAAGCAAATGAAAGCAATATCGCAATATTTACTGAAAATATCACCCTGTTAAAAGACGCTTACCGCCCATTACCTTGTTCTCATTTATACCACATCTCGGGACACTGCCTGTCAGATTACAAACAGAAACTGCAGGAGACGGAGCCAGTAGTAAATATGGATTATCGCTTGAGTAAAGATGTGGAGGAAAAGCTGCAGGATTGTTTTGATCCAGTATTGAGCCATAATTTGAGGTTTCTCATCTGATCTGGGTGATTCGTAAGGCTTCATCATAAATGTGGGGATGACTGTTTACCTGTGAAAACAATCCACAGATTAGCAGTGACGTGTGAAATTTATTGAATGGTCACAAGTGGTACATTTCAAATCAGGATATTGAAACATACAACATACGTGAGCAAGAATAGGCTTGGGAAGGCAGTTGAAGTGGCTGAATGTCAGCATGGATAAGATGGGAGTATTTAAAGTGTTTTTTGGAGTGAAAAACTGACTGATACATACATGCATGCATAAGTAATGCACATGAACACTTCAGACGAACTAAATACCTTGCTTCTGGCGTAAGTGGCCCACATTTTTACTGCAAGTTAAACAATTTGTTTTGCAATTTTATTTACAAAAAATAAGTGTTGTTTCACTTATTGTTACAGTTGCATACAAAAGTTTGGGCACCCTTGCTTAAAATGTCTGTTCTTGAGAAATGTTTTGTGAGCAGAAGATGAACTGATGATCAAAATTCATAAAGTTAGATTTCTTTTCAGGATTGTATGCAAGATTAGTGAATTGATTTTGTTTTGTACAACTTTCCCGGGAAAAAGGAAAAGCACCATAGGAAAGGCTGGGCACGCCAGGATATTTGGGGTCCCAGATAATTTGTATCAAGGTCTCCGATCGTAATTCGCTTTAGGGCTACGTTTTGTTCCCAGTCATTGTTAGGAATCCCCATGACTCCTCAAACCTGTATGAACAATTAACAGCCATGTGCTCCTCTAAGCAGCTGTCTAGCACTCTGAAAAGTTAAAGAATTGATGGTCACAAAGCAGGAGAAGGCTGTAGGAAATTAGCAAGGAGTTTTCAGGTAGCTGTTTTCTCAGTTCGTAATGTTAAGAAAGACCAAGAAAACCTGCTGAAAGAACTGCTCATTGGATTGCTAGGAAGGCAAATAAAAATCCCATTTGACTACAAAAAGACCTTCAGGAAGATTTAGCAGACTCTGGAGTGATGGTCCACTATTCTACTGTGCAGCGACACCTTAACAAACATGACCTTCATGGTAGAGTCAGCAGAATAATAATAACTGTATTTATATAGTACCTAATCATACATTTACATGCGACTCAAGGTGCTTTTCACAGATTAATCAACAAAATCGAAAATATTCCACATTTACTTGGATTATTGTCATTAATTAATACTATGATAATTTCTTATAAATGTAAGTATACCAAATACAAAATCAACCAGGTATTGTTAAGCAAGATATAACCACTGAAGTGCAAACCAAACCTTCACTCTTGTCAGAAAAGGTTTGCTAATTAAAATATTTATACATTAAAGTTGACAATAGAACAGCAATATATCTAATTAATATGCATGCAAATAAATATATACAGTATATAGCTACATTTTACTTAAGCATATGTAGAAACAGTTTGAGGTTATTAAAGTTAATGAAATGATACAGAAGCAAATGAAACAGTACATAGCGGGTTCCGTTAATTTAAGATGTAGATGAAGTTCTTGATTCCTGAATGTGATTGATCAGAGGGGAGGAAAACAAAAAACTCCTGCTATGGGCCATAGGAGAAAAATAAACCTCTGGAGGTTGAAAGATAGAGGCCAGCAAATCAAATAGTTAGGTCTGATGGTGATCAGTCTCTGCATTGCAGAAGTCTGAAAGCCAAGGCCAGCATTCTGAGATGGAGGTACAGGCCAGATTGTTTCTTGAGCCTTATACAAGTAGAAGTATTTTAAAATTGATTCTAAAGGACACTGGCAGCCAATGTAAGGATATTAATAATAGGGATTATACACTCGGGTTTCTTCCTTTTGTTTAAAATTCTTGCTGCAGCATTCTGCACAAGCTGCAGCCGATTTCCATTCTTCTTGTGTAGTCCCGATAGGAGAGCATTGGTGTAATATAGTCGGCTAAATATGAACTCATATTCATTTTTCATCATTTTGCATCTTTGAATGTTACAAGAGATCACACCCTTTTAATGTTCATTAGATGGAAAAAAAAGCAGCCTTGGTAATATTATTACTACGCAATCTGAAATTAAGGCCAGAGTCATATTAACACCTAAATTCTTAACCTCTGGTTTGATTCGCTGGGCCAGATGATTCATTTTATTTCTAGGCGTTCATTGCTGACACTAACTTAACAACTCTGTTTTTGCCTTCTTTAATTTATGGAAATTCATACTCATCCATTGTGTTATACTAATGTGACACTGGATTAAAGGGTTTATAGCCATCATTTGCAAATTTCACTATAACTGTGTCAGTACTATGATTTGATCTAAAACCTGACTGATCAAGAATAACATTTTTATTCAAATAATCACTTAACTCCCAAAAAACTATTTTTTCTGAATTCTAAATAAAAACCTCGCCTACGTCCCACCCACAAAACTCAAAATTGAAGTTTGCAAATGAACATCCAAACAAGCCTGATGCAATATGGAAACAAGTCCTGTGGACTAATGAAGTCAAAATAGAACTTTTGACCACAATGTGCAAAGTGTGTCTGGAGAAAAAAGGGCGCTGAATTCAGGAAAAGAACTCTTCTTCTACTATTAGGCATGGGGTGGTTCGATCATGCTTTGGTCTTGTGTTGCACACAGTGGCACAGGAACCATGTCATTGGTAGAGGGAAGATTGGGTTCAAGTAAACAACAGGAAATTGTGTAAGCAAACATCACATCTGTAGAAAAAGTTAAAAAGAGGATGGGGTCCTACAACAAGGTGATAATCCTAAACACACTAACAAACTCTACAATAGAATACCTCAAGTGGCACAAACAGACGGTTTTGCCATGGCCCTCACAATCCCCCAACCTAAACATCATTGAACATCTGTGGATAGATCTGAAGAGTGCATGCAAGACAGAATAAGAATCTTGCAGAATTAGAAACCTTTGGCAAGAACGAATGGGTAAAAAACGGAAAGACTCTCAGCTGGTTACAAACAGCATTTACAAGCTGTGATGCTTGTCATAGAGGGTGTTAATAAGTGCTGACCATGTCTGGGGCTCAAATTTTTGCTTTGGGCCCTTTTTTACTTTCTCGTATACATAGTATAGAAGAACTATAGGAATTGTGGAAAAATTCAACCCCAAGATTTTGATAAATCTTGACGTTTTAGACCTTCCTGAGTCTGAAAATACTATTTTTGAAATTATGTCTGTCTGTGTGTAAACACGATAACTAGAAAACGCTTTGTCCTTAGGTAATGAGATTTTGTACACCTGCTTTATATCAAAAATAAGGAATCTTATCAACTTTTGGACCCCTTCCTGCAACTGGAAGTGGTATTTTAACTGAATACTTTCACGGATTTTCATGTAAACTATAGTTATTATATATACAGTATATATATATTACTAGGGGGCTCTGCCCCCTGCTCGCGTCACTCGCCAACCCCTGTGTTTGGTTAATTGGATATACAATTTTAAAAGCTTTGTTTTTTTCTTTGGAAATGTTTCAATTTCATTATTTGCACTTTTACTTTAAAGCATCATTAAAAACAATATTTTGAATTACCTTTTCTTCAAGATCACATTGAAGTTTGATTCCGTTTTTGGAGACATATTGTGACAACGCAACATATAACTGCCCGTGGGTGAACATTGTTTCAGTTTCTCTAATAAATTATCTGACTTTTTCTAATGTTTGTCCCTGTGATTTGTTAATTGTCATAGCAAAAGCTATTCTCATGGGAAACTGTAAACATTTTAATACGAATGGCATATCAAGATCTTCTTTGGTGTCTATTGTTATTCGTGGAACATATACATTACCTTTCTTGTCGCCTGTTAAAATTTGCGTCACTTCTCCATTATCATAAATATACACCTGACCGAATTGTGTTTTCTTTGAAATTAAACTTATCGTTGCTTTAACTGTTGCAGCACCTCAGATTCTCATAGCGTATGGTCCACTATTGTGTAAATCTACGTTTTGTGCATTGAATGATGCAAAGGCAAAAAGACTTTGTTTTCTGCTCTTTGCCGTTTATTTCTGACCTCGCTTTGTCCTGCTATTTTTTCAATTACACCTGGTCTTGATGATTAATTTCCTTTTGTTTGCGCTAATGCGATCTTTACTATCTTTTTTGATACTGTAGCGACTGACGTATAAAGTGTCACAAAAGTTTTACTTGAACAATCGCCGACTTCGTAACCCCAAACACAAGTTTCTAGCACCCTCTCCAACCCCTCATCTCCTCGGTCTCGCCCCCCCTTACCGCATCAATCAATACCCTGCTATCAGTCTTCCGTGCTGTACTCCGCCCTCCCTCAATCGGACCTAACAGTCACTTAAAACAAAAAAGGCTTCAATCTGGCTGGGATGCTACAATACTTTTGAATTTTACTGCTTTCATATTCTTTACTTTTCTTTGCATGTGTATCGCGCCATTGTTTGTTTGAGCCTTTCGAATTCCATTGCTTTCATAATCTATCTGCCTTTTTTTCTCTCTGCTTTTGGGTCTCTTTTCTCCATGCTGCTCTTTCTTCTTTGCTTAGTTGTTGACGTTTCATCAAGAACGTATTGTCCTTTTATGCTTTATATGTGCTGAGAGCACAGGATCTGTGTGTGCTATGTGCCTTCACACAACTGAGTGTTTTGCTGTCCGTGCTGTTATTTGATATTGTTTGCGTCTCGTGGTTCTTTTAAGTGTCTTCTGAGAACTTCCGAGAAGATCACGTCTCGTCGCCCTGTTTTTCCTTTCCAGGATTTTTTTTTATAATAGATATTATAACTATAGTTATTATAATTACCATTGATGGATTGAATGACAGAGCATCATTGTCTAGTTCTTCCACGCGAAGCCTGAAAACCATGAGGACTGATTTAGAACATCTATGGTCTTAGGTTAAATGCCCACTGGGGGCTGGGCGGTCTCATGGCCTTGGAACCCCTGCAGATTTTGTTTTTTTTTTCTCCAGCCCTCTGGAGTTTTTGTTTGTTTTTTCTGTCCTCCCTGGCCATCGGACCTTACTTTATTCTTTGTTAATTAGTATTGCCTAATTTTTATATTCTTTTTTCTTTCTTCATCTTGTTAAGCACTTTGAACGACATTATTTGTATGAAAACGTGCTATTTTAATAAATGTTGTTGTTATAATTACAGATAGCTCATTCAAGTTTTGTATAGATATTTATAATGATAAAAAGTAAACAGATATGAAATTTGAGAAAAATTCCTCAAAAGTAAGTAGTCTTTTTTTTAAATAACCATCCAATTTTTTTGTATCCTGGAAATATAAATGTGTACACGATAATAAAAGCTGTATTCAATATTACTCATATTCGTTTAATAACTTATTAATTTTATTTTAATGTGTACATCATCAGTTTAACAATAAAGTGTAAACATGCCATGTAAATAAAAAGATGTAATGGGAAGAATAAGCTGCTACATCCCCGTCGTGTTCCTAGTAATACATTTAATTTAATATTTATTTTTTTTATTTCCACCATCATTATCATAATTAGATGTACCTAAATGCAGTTTTACCTATAGCAGCTTATTGAAACAAATACATAATACTAACACTTTTTCTGTTTTTAGTTGACTATAACTCTTTTTACTTTGCACATAATCTAGGTAATGCATATGTAATCATGAAAAAATTCCACCACTGTTTTTGACCACCCTAAATGTGAAAATATCGTTTTAGTATTAAGTTTGATTATAAACAGAGATAAATGATTGTGTATCGATATAATCAGTTAATTATGATGAGAAATAAAGATGTGATATTTGAGAAATGTTGCGCAACTGGAAGTGGTTCTGATGACCTTTTCCTCTGTCTCGGTATACGAGAAAGTCGAGGGGAGTGCACTCCCAAATTTTTTTTTGGTATTTTGTACCTCTGAATGATGGAAAGAAAAATGTAATCTTATTTGAAATATTAAAGAAATTATGTTATCTTTAATTTTATGTATTTTGGTGATCAGGTTGTCTTCTGCTCACTTAAGTATTCACAGTAACAGACATTTTAAATTAGGGTGTCCAAACTTTTACATGCCACCGTAACCTCTGGAGGCCGACATTCAGCCAGAGTTCAGGGGTGTTAATCTAAATAAGGTGACATCTTTGTAGATTTTGCCATAGCAAGATGAAACTGGAGGGATACACATTTTAAAATGCATAGCTGAAACTCCCAAGTTCTCTGCCTAGCCTGGATTGCAACTCTTCCAAGCTCTGAACAAAACTGAGGTAGAAACTGTACCTCCAGACAGGAATTTCAGTGTCCTAAAGTATTTGTTGTCATCACCTTCCACCTGTAATTTCAGAACCATGAAGAGATCTGTACCGTTTAAGAACAAAGTCCATAAATTGAGAATAATTTATATTAAATAACTTCACTTTCTCTATTTGTGGTTCTGACGTGTTTATGGAATTTTTCAAAAACAAACCCAAACCAAATAATACAATTTATTCATAACATAAGAAAAACAGTAGATGGATATATGCACATACATTGTCAGAATAAAGAACACAAAGAAATCAGAAGGAGTCAGAGGCAACACAGTTGACCGACCACATATACAAAACCAATACGTAATTCAAGCAGAATGTCTTTTCAGATGGGAGTCTTCTAATGATTACCTTCAGAAGGCAATGGAACCAATCATGAGGCTCAGTAAGTAGAAGGGGCAGGTCCAGGAGGTCAGAAACTGGAAGTGACATCAGAGGTCTTTTGCCCGTCAGTCTTCTGATCGGCAGAGGGATGGAAGGTGAGAGGTAGTTAGGTAGGACATCTCCCCGTGGAGTAAAATTACCATCAGATGAGTTCTGACGTTGTCTCCCAGGTGCATGTGTGTGTGACAATATATAGATAAATACGTGCAGTCGTGTCAATTTAACGGCTCCATTTGGGACCAGCCATTTGGCTGTACGTCGGCCACAAAGCGTATAGGTCAGTGCATTTGAGGCTCGGTGGGGGTGACCAGTACAAATAATTTTAACTGCTGGTTTTGTCTCAGTAGCCACAACTCTCCAAGAGTTGGAAAACATACAAGACCTGGTGAAATAATAACAAAAAAAATATTACTATTTACAAGGTGTTTCTATCTTCTTGATGGAAGAAAAAAAGTATTAACCATCTACACAAATCAGAAACAAAACCGACGTGCAACTTGAAATAAATAAACAACTCTCTATATATTTGCCTGTTGCTAGTTTGTGGCCTATAGTTGGTCACAACTTCAGTACAGGAAGGAAGGCAGCTAGCTGAGAGACTGCTACCTCTGCAGCTCCACCACTGCATCTCTCACTGCCTCTCTGCGGTGTGTATCATTCTATGGCTGGCAATCAAAACGTGTACGGCCTTTAGTAGCTGGTTTTGGCAGTTTCTAGAAAATTATCACTTCCCCTAAGGCACTCGGCCGTAAGTACAAATGGCCTCAACTTGGTCGTCAGTAAATTAGCGCATAATTGATATCTAGACAATAACAAAACAACACAAAACAGATTTGTGTTGAACTTTCTGTCTCCCAATAAAAAGGGCACACAAGTTATGAATTCTATTTCTTGATTCATGTGGTCAAGATGTATATGCTGTTTAACTAGTTATTACTTTTCGAGCATCTGCACAGTGATGGTGGCACTGATGTGCACACAGTCTGGTCTACACAGTTCCTCAATGTATCTTTGTGTGTTTCTGTGTGTGTGTGTGAGAGAGCAAGAAGGATGCTGCTCTGCACTTCCTACTAGATTTGGAAAGAGTGCTTTGCTTTTCAGTTACGGTTGTAGCACTGCCATATAAATTAATATTTTCTGGTTTATCTTTTGTCACTCTGTTGTGTTATTAACAATGTGAACCTTGTCTCTGTTTGAGCACATATAGAAGGCAGTGTAAGGCTTAAAAAGGGAGGATTGGGTATACGTCACAAAGAGGACCTTCGTGAGGTATGGGTCTGTTGCAGTGATTGCTGGGAGGGTGCCACGGAAACAGACACGGATGTACTGTTGAAAAAGAGCACGATAAGGCGGGAAGAGAAGAGGAAAAACAGAGCCCAAACTTTATGACAGAGCAAACAGATGTAAGCAATCCGAAGCCAAGAAAGAGATCTCATGTGGAGCACCGAAGTTCTATATGGTTAGGAGGCCACCTTGAAGAGATCCCGATATACTAAATGAAGTGAATGAGGAAGTAATAATCTTTTATTCTGGGACAGCATGTCTGAAGACTTGGAAACATTGTGGGATATTTTATTTTATGAAGAGACAAAACTGAGTGGACATTGTTAGATATTTTGTTTTTTTTTTGTGTTATTTGTACACTGTTAGAAAAGGGGGTTTTGGAATCAGAACATGTTTGTTGAGTTTGTGTGATTTGTATATACATGATTTATTACATTTCGATTCCCTGTACCGTTTCTGTGGGTCATTTTTTTTGTGTAAATTATTTTTTTTATTTGATGTAATATTTTGGCACTGCAGGAAGGGATCCAAAGGCAGTTTGTGGTTGATGTGCAATTAACACATTGCTATAAACATGGTGAATCATATGACTGCTACACCATAATACAGTAGATGGCTTTATACTAACCAGTAACTCACAATTAACAGTTCTCAGAATCCTACTGGGTGTGCTTATGGTTTGGTTCCTGTTGACTCGGAGTGTAAGTGATGCTTTGTTTCTTCTGAGTCTGGCACACTTGGAAGGATGTTCAGTGTGCTTTTCTTTCTTTCTATGTTCAGGAGCTCTTCTCCTTCTTATGCAGTTTTCTCAAAAGTCTCAGACACACACACACACACACACACTGTAGTCCCCTTTTGCTAGCATGGAATTTATATCTGCAGAGTAGTCAGTGATCAGTCAACACCCGTCTTTAGTAAGACAAACACATGGCTTTAAGGTATGGTTCCTCTCTAGCTTGTATACTTTACTTACTTTAGCAAGGATTGGACTTGTGGCACCCTCATCTAACTCTAAATAAAGATGACCAGGTTGAGACCATTGAGGTTATAGGGAGAGCACAGATCTAGTGCTGGCAATGGGTGATAAAGGAAGGAGTTGACGATAGCCATTGATTTCTTGGGTGCATAAAGAGTGCACCTGAATTATTTTATGTTTGTAAGAATTTTTTTTGACTGTAAATGAATAAACAAAACAGGTAAATGAGGGTTGTGGTCCCAGAGGATGCCTCGTTTCATAAAAAAGTAAAAAGTATGAAGATAGGCACTTTGGTGACAAAAATAGTAATCAGTGATTGCCATTGGAAAGAGAAATAATCTTCAGAGGTGTAGAACACCTGTCTCCTCAGAAGATGGTTTGAGATTGAACACCAATGTTGAATTAAGTACAGTTGCGACCAGAAGGAGTGTGACTATGTACTGACCTCAGTGGTCCTGCAGGGTTTTCCCTTCCTCCAGTTGAAGAAAATGGGGCCAATGTTGGTAGCGGTATCAAGCTAAAGTCCTTCTCCATATTTGTCCAATACAACTCATAAAATGCTCCTAAAGCCCTGTGGTAATGTGCCTATCCTGGCATTACCAAAGAAAGAAAAAATAAATCACTTTTCAGGTATAGTGGAACCTCAGTTCATGAACGTCTCAGAACACGTACAAATCGGTTTACAACCAAAAAATTCGCCAAACTTTTGCATCTGTTCACAACCACAGATTCAATATACAAACGTGCCAGTTTCCCTTTCGGTTTGTGCACGCCGATGATTTCCGCTCGTGTTCAGTCTCTTCTTGTGCATTCCCTGTGCAGGGAGAGGGAGAGAGAGAGACACACACACAGAGACGAGCAAGAGAGACACACACACGGGTGCGAGAGAGAGAGGGTTGGACACATAAGGCCAGGAAGGCAGTTAAAGAATGCACCAGGCTTGTTTTTAAAGAGACAGATCCGAGCATTGTTTTAACCTCGTATATAATGAAGACCTTTTTCTATTGGATTTTAACCTCCACTTCTGTTTACAGCGATCGGTTTGTAGCGTGCATTGTTGCAATGTTACTTTTCTTCTTTTCAAATGTTCATTTTTTTCCCTGTGCTTAAAACTCATTAAAAAAAGTGTTTTTAGTGAGCGTTTCATAGCGCTATAGCGCAAACTCTTGCATTGTTAGTTTTCTCTGTTGTTCAAGGTTTTCTCAATGTTATTCAATGTTTTTACATTTTGTTTACTATTACGCTGTGCATTCTATAGTATGATTAACTATATTTGTGCTTAAAAATCTTTAAAAAAATATATTTACATACAGTTCTGTACGGTCTGGAACGGATTAATTGTATTTACATACAATCCTATGGGGGGAAATTACTTCGGTTCACGACCAAATCGGTTTACGACCAGAGTTTTGGAAATGTATCTGCATTTTCAAGGAAAGGATTACAAAAAAAGGAAAGAGAGAATGGCATTCACTTTTCTTGTTCAGGGGTGTTTTAGTGCTGAGTCAGAAGTGTAATGTGATGGGGCACTGACAGACCGGCTGCGGGTCACAATGCAGGCCTACGTGGCTTCACACGCAGCCCCGTTCCTTGCTGGTGGCTTGTGCCCACCAGCTGTTGAAGTAAGAAAAACGTTATGAAGATAATAAAGCAATAAAAAGGAATCCTTAAGGTTAACCTAAGTGTAGGTTTATTAGGAGAGGTATTGACTTACCTTCAGTACAGAGTCGGAAAGTCCTTGAGCTCAAACTCTGTGTGTATTGCGGCCTGAAGAGGGCACTCCAACTCTCCAGCACCAGACACAGACACAAGTCTCTGCAAACAAAGGCTTCTTATTTTGCTGTGGGAAACTCTTTCTCATCATTTCCCACCACCAAAGCACAGTACAATCAAAGCAGCACACAGCAATGCCTCTTTTCTTCTCTCCTTTTCTGTCTCTGCCGCAACACAACCCAGCAAGCTTTGTCTCCTTTCTCCTGACTGTGGCTCCTGGAACTGCAGCAGTGGGCTTCTTTTATGTGACACCCAAGAGTACTTCCAGTGCCTTGTTAGTGTGATCCAGATGCACTTCTGCGCGAGAAGGGAGCCCAGCAAAAAAGGGCTCCCCTACAGCATCCCTGGCTGCACCCTATGAACCCATTAGGGCTGTGCCAACAAACTCCAACTCCCAGTATATTCTGTGGGGATCTGGAATGCTGTAGCAACCCAGGGAGGCTGCCACCTAGCATTCTGGGGGGGGGGGTGTAACACCCTATTCATGCTCTCTCTCTCCCCCCCTTCCCCCTGTCCTTTTGTTATGAAGGTGTCTCACCAGGCAAGGGCGTCGGCTGTCTGCCACAGTGTGCATAAGTGCATGCGCATGCCAGCAAGACTACTCCTATTTTAATAGACACCTTGCACAGGTGAGCGTGAAGTATGAACATATGCATATGTCACGTGATTGGTAGAGGGTGACGTAATGCTTCAGGGTCGGACAACAAAACTGTACAGAGTATAAAAGGCACTACCTGCCTGCAGGGGTGGTGAGCGTTTGGTGTAGCTCAGCCTTAAAGTACATCAACGACTGCAACTTGTGCCTTATATTTATATGTATTTCCTTTTTGTACATTGTAAGGGATGGCCGGCAGGCCAACCCGGCCAGGACACCCAAGAAATGGAAGGTTGGGGGAAAGCAGCTTCTTTACCCCATAATACTAGGTGGCCGCTTCCCTAGGATTTCAACCATGCCCCAGATTCCCACAGGACACCATGGGACTTCAGAGTTCTAAATCTCAGCCCTGTTGAGTATCATAGATGCCGCCAGGGGGTGCTGTGAAAATGGAGGAGCCATAGAGCGTGAGGTTTCTGCCTAACCCGGAAGTGCTTACAGATGACATGGGCAGAAAAGCAAAAGCACTTCTGGGTTGGCCAATATAAGAGGTCTTGCTGGCCAAACAAGGCTGAGCCAGAGTCAGGTGGAAGGTGGACAAAGCTTGCAGGGAGGAGTGGAGGAGAAAGAGACCAAGAAACAGACGGAAGAAAAACTGTGTGCTGTGCCAATTATTTACTTGTAGCTGTGGTAGTGGGAAACACTTTATGAAGAGTTTTTCCTCACAGTAAACAAGCTATTGTGCTTTAAATGTGTGCCCTGTCTCTATTGTGCCGGGTTTGAGGAGCAACATTGCCCCCTAGTGTCCACAAGATACCATACCATACCATACCATATATTCTTTGTTGAGCGCTTAAAAACACAGCATTACAACTGACCAAAGTGCTGTACAGTTAAAAAAGAAGCAGGACTAAAAACAAAATATTAAAAACAAACATTAAGAGAGAATTAAAACAGAGATACTAAAAACAGGTCAGAGGACCCAATAAAATAGAGAAATAGGAAGAAGAAATTCGAAATGAGACAGGTTAAGAATTAAAAGCCAATGTGAAGAAGTGCGTTTTTAGGCATGATTTAAATGTGGCGCCTGAAGCGGCTCGTCTAACCACTAAGGGCAGGGAGTTCCAGAGCCTGGGTGCACAGACGGAGAAAGCCCTTTCACCACGTGCTTTAAAACGTGCCTTGGGAACGGTTAGGAGCAGCTGATCTGCGGATCTAAGAACACGAAGAGGATTGTGACCATGGAGCAAGACACTCAAATAGGCGGGGGCTAGACCGTTTAGTGCCTTATAGGTTAGGAGGAGAATCTTAAATTCGATTTTGAATCTAACCGGCAGCCAGTGAAGGGTTTTTAAAATTGGAGTAATGTGTTAGCTTCTGCTACTTCCAGTTAGAAGCCTGCAGCCGCATTTTGAGCCAGTTGGAGTCTAGAAAGAGCGGCTTTACTGATACCAAAAAGGCAGGAATTAGAGTAGTCGAGCCGGGACGTAATGAATGCATGGATTACTGATTCCAGGAAGTGGTTAGACAGAATAGGCTTGAGTTTGGCGATTCGCCTGAGATGGAAAAAGCAGGATTTTACTGTGCTGTTGACTTGAGCATCCATTTTCAGGACCGTATCCATTTTGATTCCAAGATTGGAGACAGACGAAGTTACTGGAATGGGAAGAGAAACGAGGCCAAGGGGTGGAGCCTGTTTGCAGTCGGGACTAAAAACAATGACCTCGGTTTTTGAATCGTTCAGGTGAAGGAAGTTTACAGCCAGCCAGTCCTTAATGTCAGCTAGGCAGTCGAGGAGAGGTTTGGTATACGTACCCTAAATATCTCCTAGTAATGGTATAGTTGTGGTGAAGGCATTTATATGAATGAGGTTTGCGGTGCACTTTTTGTCTTTTTTTGTATATATGCAGATTTTTCTCCTTGCAAATATTTTTTGTGGATTGTAAGATTTGGAGGACTGTGTTATTGAGGACTTTCTTCCTGACAGCATTTTTACTGAGAAAAACTGCCAATTTTTTATGTAAATACATTTATTGTTTTGTTTAATTTTTTTTTATTTGGGGACTTGCCATACTTACTGTAAATATTGTACAGTTTCACAGTTTTTTTTAGGATGTTGCTTCTTTGTGTTTTGTGTGTCAGTTGCAGTGAAGACTGTAAAAAAAGCCTGCCTGACACTATTTGACATGTCCCACCTACGTGTCTGACATGCTGTATATAAAACAGGGAGGTCCCACATTCACTTGTACTTTTGATACTTTAGTACACTTAATGTGAGATACTTCAACATTTCTACTTGAATAGTTTTCTCATGGACAACTATTAATTTTACTTAAGTCACTTATCAACAGAGAGATAACGACTTGCACTCAAATATGGCAGTTGGGTACTTTTATATTATTTGAAACAAACTTTGACTTGACCTTACAGGAAGGTGAGTGAGAGGAGCTGTTTGCAGAATCGTCTGGGAAATCCCCACCACCATGATGAGATGTTTTGAACTTTCTGCTGCAAAGTGAAAAAAATGAGGAAGTGGAGACGCGCAAGCTGAGATAGTTAAAGATGTATAAAGTGTAAAGTGTGTTTAGGGTGACTTATCAGAGGAGAACCGTTGACATGGCTTGTGTCCAAGTGAATGATGAACAGACCAAGAGCAAACGGGAAGGGAAACTGTTCTAAGAAAAATGGTCGCACAGAGGAACTTTTAATTAAAGAGTTTATTTAATCAAAGAGAAATAAGTCAAGAAAAGATTCAATGAATTCAAAGCAAAACAATCAAAAAAAGTAATGACTAAATACATATAAATAAATAAAGCAAGAAGAAAAAGGCACGGTGATTCACAGAAAAATACAAAACGAACACTGTAGTAAAAACAAAATACAAGGGCAAAAAGAGGCAACACAATTCCATGATCCAAAAACTCAAATACTAAACAACGAAGCCAAAAGTGTAAAAAGCAAAACAAATAAGTGAATACTGAAATGGGTAAAGGCCTACGAGACCTAAACTATGTACACAATAATGAAACAGGGGAGCGAGACCACCATGACCTGATGCTGCCTGATGTCACTCTGGTAATGGAGTAGTGCTGCTAAGTCTGTGGTTTTCTCATCTATCTGTTCTAGTTTTTGATCATCGTCCACGGGAAAAACAATGCGGTATTTTGGACTGTTTTTCAACTCTCCTCCAAAGAATTTTTGACCATGTTTTCCATCCATGTGGCATCCCTCCCCTGCTATTCATACTTGTATATGTTCTTTACTGTTGTAAAATCTTCCACCTCCCATTATTGGATGATATATACCCATTGTATCCCTCTGAAATACAGTATGTCAGGGGGCTTTGGTATGTACCTAACCCCCTTACTCTAACACGGCCCCCTGCTTTCCGGTGTGTCATTTTGGCTACCTCAGGCACTGGGCTATTTCTTTTGGCCATATTCACTATTTTTAAGCAGTCATTGGGCCGTACATTTTTTAGGAACTTTGCAACTCTGTAATGGAGTGACACACACACCGGTTTTTATAGCCATCACGTTAAGCAGCTTGACCTAATTCCACCACCTGAGGGCACTGACCCATCTGGTGATTCATTCCACAGCTTAATCACTTAATTAGCATAAGAAGAAATGTACAAAAGATCTGCCATTCATGGCCAACATTTCTTGTTTTAGCCCTTAGTGTCCTCTACAGGTTGATATTCACTGCACAACCAATTATCTTCTGATATAAACTGTCAATTCTGGATGATCCATCCAGCTCCAGAGAAAATGGCAAACTCATACCAGGTGACTGTCATGCAAAATTCATTCTGGGGTTTATCATTAAACATACTTCTAGATTTTTCTAAGAATTTCTCATCACCAATAGGCTTCATATCACTTTCTGTATGTACAAGAACGTTTCTGAGACTTAGTCATTGTGCGTCCATAAGGATTGGGTAGTCACTCATATACTATAACCTTGTTGTTTAAACATAATGTCTGTGTATACTGTGTATCATAAAGAACACAGATAAAGTTTTGGGGTAGCACCACTGTAAAATTGGGCAGTTTGAGTAGATTAAACTAGCAGCTAGTTGAGGTTATGTCTTTACTATTACAAGACCAAACAGAACCAGTTTATGAAGGGAGATAGTAGGACAGGGTGGGTCCAGAAGGACGGACACTAGAGGTGACATCAATGATGGTAGGGTCATTAATCACATGAGGCCTCATGTATAGCACCATGCATAGAATTCACACTAAAACATACCGTATGGACAGAAGCAGAAATGTGCGGATGCACAAAAACTTCCACGCACTTCAGCTCCATAAATCCCAGTCAGCATGAAAAATACTGTACGTGAACGCACCTGCTGTCCCACCCCAACTCCTCCCAGAATTTTGCATATTTGAATATGCAAATCAGTATAACTAGCCCCTTCCGTTCAGTGTTTGGTTAAAAGGTAATGATAAAAGCACATGAAAAAACAAAAAAATACAGCGAATACAAAGTGGAGGCAAGGAAAAAACATACTATTTGTTGACTTATGCAGTGGTACAAGCAACAAAAGTGACATTCGAACATTCGAAGTTCAGAAAGTCACACAGTGCCCGAAATAAAAAAGAAGTAGTCAGATATCACAGTCGACGTGAAAAGGCTAGTTGCGGCCCGCTGTCTGTTTATTCTGTTTCAGACAATAATACAAAAGTTAACCCCCGTGTCGATTACATGATGGTGCTGCTGTGCCAAGTACGTCTTTGGGTGCTGGCTGTTCTGGAGTCATAAAATGCAATAGTGGATGCTGTAAGATATGTGGCCAATGAACTGAGCTATTTAAGGGCTGTACTATGTGATGTTGACCACAATTTAAATGAATTGGTTAAAAATAAATACTGCATCTGATTACATACTGTTAATTACATTCAAACAAAGTTGTAACGCTATCCAATTTGGTTGATTATTTTGTGGGTCATGGTCAGGTTCATCATAACGTCTTCTCTTCAGGTATGGGCAAGCAGGACGTTACATGCTTGTACAATGCGACACACTTTCTGTGGACTATAGAGCAGCACATTAATAGAGTGGAAATATATTCTATTTACATAAGCAAATTCATTCTCGGAAGGCGCCTTTGTAGTGTTGCGGTAGCACAGATCAGTTGTCTTCGCTTTACATGGCTATTTGAGGTGATTCACTACCTTTAAAAGGACTGCTTGCCTTTTGCCGCACTAGTTGGAAAAAGCACCAGCAACTGTACAGAGCTGCTGTTTTCATAGGCACTCCGCTATAGATGATGCAATGCCAGGTCTTTCTTTTGATGATTCGTCCCTGGCTGATGTAACCTGTCCAGTGTCATTGCAATAGCAATGAGTGTGCAGCTGACCGCTCAGATTACATTTGGAAAACCGGATGTTGCTGCAAATTGCTTCCTGATGTGTTGCAGTTCAACCACAGTGTAAGGAAATCTTGTATATCTGGATGACAAGGGGATAATACCATCCCATACAGCGGGCATGACACAACTTGGTGATGTCTGTGAAATACCTGATTGGTGAGCAAGTTCATGTTAAAAAGCTCCTGTTGCTAAACACCAGAGAGTGGACAGATCTTGCAAAGAAGCAGGTAGAGCACAATTCCTCAAAGTCTGCCTTTGTAAAGCCGGCGCAAGTTCAGCACACAGCTCCAAGAGGACAGCTCTTGGAAATCGAAATCGACTTAGAAGGCAGTCATCATCATCATCTATAAGTGCACACTCTCTTCTAATTCTTCTATTTGCGATGTCTTAAAACGCTAAAGCAGCTTTGGTAGTTGGAATAGTTTGGCCATTCCATGCACCATTATATTGTTACAGAATGATTACAATCAAGTGAATTCAATTTGTAAACGATTTGCAGTTCATTTCAGTGTATTTGGTAAATCCTGTGTCATTGATGCGGATATGAAAAAAGAAAGGTAAATGACACAGAAACAGTAGTAGTACTTAGATGCTAGGTGCCGCCAGTTTGGAAAACTGACCAGAAACTGCGTACGCAAGGTAGGGGGCTACTGTGAAAATGTGCGTGGCTTTACGGCAAGTTTAGTTTTAATACATCTCAAAGTGTGTGAGGAAACGGGCGTACGCAACATTTTTGTGCATATGCACAGTTTATATATGAGGCCCTTGGTGTGCTGAGGGAGAACGAGAGAGAGGATCATTTACTAAAACCTGTAAGCTGTCTTGCGCACATAAAAAATAGTAAATAGTTAAGCAGTTTTAAAATATTACTTGGTGTTTTAGACAGTCGTTACTTTTAAACCAGAAATTGTAATACTTTCATAAATCGCACATTTCGTAGTGTTTGTGTGAAGTACATCAGTACTTTCAGGTTTGTTTAGTGACAGCACTATGTTCATAAGTTATATTTAAGTAACCAATGTCTGGATTTGGGCGGCATGGTGGCGCAGTGGTAGCTTCCTGGGTCCTCCCTGCGTGGAGTTTGCATGTTTCTCCCCGTGTGCGTGGGTTTCCTCTGCGCGCTCCGGTTTCCTCCCACAATCTAAAGACATGCAGGTTAGGTGGATTGGCGATTCTAAATTGGCCCTAGTGTTTGTGTGTGTCCTGCGGTGGGTTGGTTCCTGCCTTGTGCCCTGTGTTGGCTGGGATTGGCTCCAGCAGACCCCCGTGACCCTGTGTTTGGATTCAGCGGGTTGGAAAATGGATGGATGGATGTCTGGATTTATGAGTGGCTTGGATTTGTATTTTCAAAAATATTTATAGCGGATGGCTTCACTTTCTGAACTGTTTTTGCTGGCCAACCTTTGCCACTTGCAGAATCATTAAAGAACTGCTATTAAGGTTTCAGTGAGGTCACAAGATTGGACTTAATTATTCAGCACCTACGCAGCACGAGAAATACATTCAAACAAAAGTAGCTAACGAACTAACCAAAATTAAATTGTCCATCCATTATCCAACCCGCTATATCCTAACTACAGGGTCATGGGGGGTCTGCTGGAGCCAATCCCAGCCAACACAGGGCGCAAGGCACGAAACAAACCCCGGGCAGAGTGCCAGCCCACTGTAGCCAAAATTAAACTGGCACCATATATTATACAAAACGCAGAAAAAAATCACGAAATGAACAAAACAAAGAGGCAAAGTTCATAGCTGAACATAATGGCGGGAAAATAAGGAAGTCTTGGCCCAACTTAGTCTACTGATGTTCAGATTCCCAGGGAAACAGGAAAGTATTTTATATTAGTGAGGACTGGGAGATAAACATAGACAAAAACAAGTAGAGTTTCAGGAGTCAAAAAGTCTTTCTGTCCTTCATCAATGCCAAACTGCTAACCAAAAAATCAGGTTCATTGTACCAAAATAAGATGTAAAAAGAAATCGCTAGCTCACACAATTCGGTTGTTAGACAGTGCATGCAGTGGTCTTTATACAATGTGCTCCTGTGACATCACATGCTGCTCACTTGCAGAGTATTCTGGGCAAGATTGCCTTGGCAACCGTCAACACTAATACTCAGAAAGTGGTAATTTCCATAATAAGGTAAAATTTCATAACAGTGAACATGTAAAACTTATTTCCTTCTAGGAAAAAATCAATATGAGAAATGGATTTCTTGAGCAGCATATAGATGCCAAAAAAAAAATCACTCTATAAAAAATTAAATTACAAGATCATGACTGGTATGGTGAGTTATTTTGTTTTATTTTTCCTGCCTTCTCTATGGCTGTTGGTACATATTTTCAACCCTGAGGAATATGTGTTTCATATTAGTTTCATAAAATTCACAATGGTTAAAAAGTTGACGTTTCAATACTCGAGACGTCATCTTGTTTGTTTAACAGGTGCAAGCTTTCGTTGAGTTCACGTCAGTCACCACCACTGTGACCTGTCCCAACGACCCCTGGGACAGTGAGATGCATGACATCATCCTGAATGGCAGCATGAAGGTCAGCTCAAAGGTATGAGGAGCATCTGTTATTAGGATTCTCTGCTTGATTTTGCTTTTTTTTCTGACTGACTTATGCGTGTTTTTGAACAAAATTTTTATTTTGAATTTTTAGGTTTGTGTTCTTCTTTTTGGACCACTGGTCCTTGGCTTTTTGATCATGTCTTCTTTGCTGATCCCATTTTCAAGCTTTTCAATGTGTCTCCTTGAGTCAGTACAATAACAACTGAAGGGGCTCTATGAGAAGAAGCGCAACCGGTAACCAAATGACTTTCTGGTCTCAGTGAGTGTACCTCCTTGGAGAAAAGGAACAGGATGACCTGATAAAAGATATATGTTTGGATATGAACTCTGTCCACATGTGTAGGAAAAAAGGAACGTGGCTACAGCAGTTATGAAAGAAATGCTTCAGTGCAGTTGGGAGAGTCAGTGTGAAAGCCTCAGCTGCAGGCAGAATTGGAGTAACATCAGTCAGAGCAGAAAAAAGATGGAGCTTCAGGAGACTGGATTGGCAGCAATATGTAGCCCAAAGATACATGCTGAATCTGACTTATTTTGTTAAAAAGTTCATGTCAATCTGTGCATATGTTTAAAGTTTAACAATCAACAATGTGTTAAAGGGCTGACTGGCTGGTAAAGGGATCATCAGTAAAATGGGCAAATAGGCCAACTGCCTCCATGACCTCCTGGAAAAGGATAATTCCACAATGGCCAAAACAGAGACTGTGAGAGCAGCACGCCATCTTTGTAAGAGTTCTATCTCTGAGAATGCAAGCGAGACAGAGAGTGAGAGACCTGGCAGGAAACTGATCAATGCAGCCCAGGAAAACTTGGATTCTACTGTAAGACAAAAGTAGAGGACATAGTGAGTCTGTAGGTGAGGGACTTTCCGGGAGAAAGAAGAACCATCCAGGAGATGGCAAGAGCTGTGATCAATTGAGGAAGGCCCAGAGTGGTACTGTGGTCTTATTTAAAGTTTTGTCTTTAATTCTTTTGATATTTTGTGTCCTCCCTATAATCATCCTTCTACTTAGTGTCATTTTTTAATTGCACCTTCCTGCATGTCCCCAACATTCTAAGTGAGGTAATGTGTAAAACAAGCTGCAGTCATTCAAATAAGTATCAATCCTCCAAGTGTCAGTCGCAAGTGATATATCACAGTATTAACACACAGGAGGCCATGGATACACACTGTACTGTTGTAGGCAGCATATTACCCTGAAGATAAGCAGAGCTGGATGGGTGATTGACAGCACCATGTCACACAGGTAGGTTGAGCTCTGCATTACACAGAACCTTGGAATATTCATGTTATACTTCACAAGTTCGGGAAGGTTCAAGAAGTCAGACTGAGACTCCCAAGTATGTTGGATAAATAGAGTCTCGCTGAAAATAAAGAGGGAATCATGGAGAGGAACAGGGCACACAACTCTGGAAGACAATTGGGAACAATTGGAGGACTGAATGCGAATTGAAGCTGTGGCTGTTGAACAATTGTTACTTTATGAGGCCCTTCCTGTGGTGGGAAGGTGATTCTGCTGAAAGTGCAACTGTGAGTCATTCACTGTGAAACAATACATTCACTGAATAAGAGTTAAGCCCTATAAGGGGCAAGTTTGTTTTTAATGTTGTTAGGATCAAATGGCAACAAATACATGCAGTACAGTGATCCCTCGCTATATTGCGCTTCGACTTTCGTGGCTTCACTCCATCGCGGATTTTAAATGTAAGCATAGCTAAATATATATCACGGATTTTTCACTGGTTCACGGATTTCTGCAGACAATGGGTCTTTTAATTTATGCTACACGCTTCCTCAGTTTGTTTGCCCAGTTGATTTCATACAAGGGACGCTATTGGCGGATGGCTTAGAAGCTACCCAATCAGAGCATGTATTACGTATTAAATAAAACTCCTCAATGATATACGATATGCATCCCGCGCGGAGCTTGATTGTTTGCTTTTCTCTCTCTCTGTCACTCTCTCTAACATTCTCTGCACCTGACGGAGGGGCTGTGAGCAGAGGTGCTGTTTGCACAGAAGCCGTTTGCCTAGCGGATATGGACGCACTTCTAGGAAATGCCGCTTTATCGGGTGCTTCCAAAAGCACACTTATTGATTTTTTAATGGTTTGCTTTAATCTCGCGCGCTCTTTCTCTCTCTCTCTCTGACGTTCTCTGCGCCTGACAGAGGATATGTGAGCAGAGGGGCTGTTTGCACAGAGGCTGTTTGCTTAGAAGATACTGACGCTCCTCTAAAAAATGCCGCTTTATCTCGGTGCTTCGGCATACTTAAAAGCCCAACAGCACGTATTGATTTTTTGATTGTTTGCTTTTCTGTCGCGTGTTCTCTCTCACTGACATTCTCTGCTCCTGACGGCGCTCCTTTGAAGAGAAGATATGTTTGCATTCTTTTAATTGTGAGAAAGAACTGTCATCTCTGTCTTGTCATGGAGCACAGTTTAAACGTTTGACTAAAGGGTGTTATTTCATGTCTAGAGGGCTCTAATAATGTTAACAGGGTGGGAGAGTTTCTAAGGGCTTAAAATATATAAAAATAACCACACAAACATATGGTTTCTACTTTGCAGATTTTCACCTATCGCGGGGGGTTCTGAAATGCAACCCCCACGATCAAGGAGAGATTACTGTATACTACCTTATACTGTATTTTCATTCTTCTTCTGCTACTTTGACTGTTATTATATTTATTATTATTATTATTATTATTATTATTATTATTATTATATTGTTATCTTTGTGGTGAAACCTTAGCATCAGTATCAGAAATCTACAAACTGTCATCATGAGTGACTGTTTGCAGCAAAGGGTGTGATGTCATTCATTCTCAAATGTGACCTGTTACTCCTTACTAGGACTTGGTGTACAGCATTTCATAACCACTTTTCACGTCCTACTCTGAAGTAGGAAAAACTGTTATTCTAGTCAGTGCAATTCTTAGGAGTAATTCTGGATAAATATGGGATGCAGGCTGTCTTAACGCATGGGCAAGCTGGGCATTTGCTAGGGGGCCCCAAGCTATTCTATGTATGTTGTGACTTGCTGAGTGGTTGTGTAGGTAGGGGCCCCAGTGCACTCCTTTGCCGGGGGCCTATATGCTTTTAAGACAGCCCTGATGGGAAGTGTTGGTAAGCTTTACTATTAAAAGTAACTTAGTTAGATAACTCATTATTGCCAAAAAAATAACTAAAAATGTTAAAAAGTTGCTTATTATAAAATGTAATCTGTTACAAACGCTTACTTTTGCATTACATTTTCATCTTTCAGTGGTGGGCTAGCACCCTGCCCAGGGTTTGTTTCCAGCCTTGCGCCCTGTGTTGGCTGGGATGCAGACCCCCGTGACCCTGTAGTTAGGATATAGCGGGTTGGATAATGGATGGATGGATGGATTTTTATCTTTTGTTTGAAAGCCTCCATATTGTTACGGCTCAGCCAGGGTTCCTCCACTGGCTGGGGTTCAAATTAATGTTTTATGTCTTCTTTGTTCATTTTTGGTTCTTTTGTATGTACAGGTCAAATCCCTTTATAGTGAATACTGAATTAACAAAATTTTAATATGTAACAAAATGTTCATAAAACATCAAGTTTAACGGATTTCATTTTAACAAAATATAAATTTCAGTATAATGAATGTTTTTCTTGACCAAAAACTGGCCACTGAAGATAATAACGTGATGCAAAAAATACTTTTCGCTGAGTAGCGGGAAACCTGCAACAGGCTGTCTTTTTCTTGTTAGACCAAATGAAAGTGGCACTCCATTGAGAAATTTCCAGTCTTGGGCAGTCTTGGCGAAGCTCGGTGAGAGTGTAGACGCAACATCATGCAGACATAGCTGAGCCGAATCAGTGCTCCACCAAGAGCAGCTACGAAAGTGTCCTTGCACTGCTGCTGTTAGGGGTTGCAAATCGATTGCCGGCAACCCAGGTCACAATAGTACACATATTTGCCCTGTATTCGTTATAATAAAATTTCTGTTATAACAAAATATTCTTATGGTCCGATGAATATCTTTAGGATTCTACCTTTATTAAGTATATATGTGTTTATTTGTGATTGTTGTGTTTAACTTTCAGTGCCTCAGCTACATTCCGCATGTGTTGTGCGGCCTCCTGTCAATTACTACCAGGACCTGCCCTCAGCCCTATAAATTAGAGCGTCAAATTATTGTGTTTTGCCGTGCCTTGTGCTTTTCTTGTGAGTTTTTGGATTTTTGAACGGTTATTCTGCTTCTGAAATTCACCTTCGGATTGTGTTTTGGATTTTGTTTGGACGGGATTGCTTCCCTCCTTTAGGGCAATTCTTTTGCTTCTTATATTCCACGGAGTTTCACTGTATTAAACAGCATCTTGTTAAATCAAGATTTTAATTTTATAAAGATTCTGCAAGGCCCTTTTTGTGTCTAGCTAGGGATTATTGACAGTGCTTTCCCCATCTACTGGCCATTATTGGAACTGCTTTTGGAACCTTTGATACTCGCATGCTTTGGAACTCTGAGTATCACAATACATATTGCATTGGCCAGCATTTGCTTTTGAATTATAAACCTATATGTACCTTCATGAAACTGACCAGAAACAAAGCCAGATTTGATCATTTTCTTGTGTTACAGTTAGGTCCATAAATATTTGGACAGAGACAACTTTTTTCTAATTTTGGTTCTGTGCATTACCACAATGAATTTTAAATGAAACAACTTAGATGCAGTTGAAGTGCAGACTTTCAGCTTTAATTCAGTGGGATGAACAAAACGATTGCATAAAAATATCAGGCAACTAAAGCATTTTTTAACACAATCCCTTCATTTCAGGGGCTCAAAAGTAATTGGACAATTGACTCAAAGGCTATTTCATGGGCAGGTGTGTTCAAGTCCGTCGTTATGTCATTATCAATTAAGCAGATAAAAGGCCTGGAGTTGATTTGAGGTGTGGTGCTTGCATGTGGAAGATTTTGCTGTGAACAGACAACATGTGGTCAAAGGAGCTCTCCATGCAGGTGAAAGAAGCCATCCTTAAGCTGAGAAAAGAGAAAACACCCATCTCAGAAATTGCTACAATATTACGATTGGCAAAATCTACAGTTTGGTACATCCTGAGAAAGAAAGCAAGCACTGGTGAACTCAGCAACGCAAAAAGACCTGGACGTCCAAGGAAGACAACAGTAGTGGATGATCACAGAATCATTTCCATGGTGAAGACAAACCCCTTTACAACAGCCAACCAAGTGAACAGCACTCTCCAGGGGGTAGGCATATCAATATCCAAGTCTACCATAAAGAGAAGACTGCATGAAAGTAAATACAGAGGGTGCACTGCAAGGTGCAAGTCACTCATAAGCCTCAAGAATAGAAAGGCTAGATTGGATTTTGCTAAAGAACATCTAAAAAAGCTAGCACAGTTCTGGAAAAACATTCTTTGGACAGAAGAAACCAAGATCAACCTCTACCAGAGTAATGGCAAGAAAAAAGTATGGAGAAGGCGTGGAACAGCTTATTATCCAAAGCATACCACATCATCTGTAAAACACGGTGGAGGCAGTGTGATGGCTTGGGAGTGCATGGCTGCCAGTGGCACTGGGACACTAGCGTTTATTGATGATGTGACACAGGACAGAAGCAGCCGAAAGAATTCTGAGGTGTTCAGAGACATACTGTCTGTTCAAATCCAGCTAAATGCAGTCAAATTAATTGGGTGTCGTTTTATGATACAGATGGACAATGACCCAAAACATACAGCCAAAGCAACCCAGGAGTTTATTATTTTTACTCCCCTAAAGAAGACTATTTAACATCATACCCTTGGTTTATTGTTACTGCTATTATTGCAGTTTGTTAATGTTTATATTTAGGCATATAGTATTTAGACTATATTGGCAATAGATATCACCACCCATGGGGCTCGGCCGGGCACAGCCCGAAGAGGTAACGTGGGTCCTCCTCCCCATGGGCTCACCACCTATGGGAGGGGCCAAGGAGGTTGGGTGCAGTGTGAGTTGGGTGGTGGCCGAAGGCGGGGACCTTGGCGGTCTGATCCTCGGCTACAGAAACTGTCTCTTGGGACGTGGAATGTCACCTCTCTAAAGGGGAAGGAGCCTGAGCTAGTGCGCGAGGTTGAGAGGTTCTAGCTAGATATAGTCGGACTCACCTCGACGCACAGCTTGGACTCTGGAACCAATCTCCTTGAGAGGGGCTGGACTCTCTACCACTCTGGAGTTGCCCCCAGTGAGAGGCGCCGAGCAGGTGTGGGCATACTTATTGCCCCCCGACTCGGAGCCGGTGCATTGGGGTTTACCCCGGTGGACGAGAGGGTGGCGGGGGGAAGGGTCCTGACTGTTGTTTGTGTGTATGCGCCGAACAGCAGTTTGGAGTATCCACCCTTTTTGGAGTCTCTGGAGGGGTTGCTAGAGGGCATACCTTCTGGGGATTCCCTCGTTTTGCTGGGAGACTTCAATGCTCACGGGCAATGACAGTGAGACCTGGAAGGGCGTGATTGGGAGGAATGGCCCCCCCGATCTGAACCCGAGCGGTGTTTTGTTATTGGACTTCTGTGCTCGTCACGGATTGTCCATAACGAACACCATGTTCAAGCATAAGGGTGTTCATACAGTACAGGCCAAATGTTTGGACACACCTCCTCATTCAATGTGTTTTCTTTATTTTCATGACCATTCAGCACTCCATCACTCTCCTTCTTGGTCAAATAGCCCTTACACAGCCTGGAGGTGTGTTTGGGGTCATTGTCCTGTTGAAAAATAAATGATCGTCCAACTAACCTGACTTCTGCACAACACAACTGCTGGTCCCAGCCCCATTGATAAAGCAAGAAATTCCACTAAATAACCCTGATAAGGCACACCTGTGAAGTGAAAACCATTTCAGGTGACTACCTGTTGAAGCTCATCGAGAGAATGCCAAGAGTGTGCAAAGCAGTAATCAGAGCAAAGGGTGGCTATTTTGAAGAAACTAGAATATAAAACATGTTTTCAGTTATTTCACCTTTTTTGTTAAGTACATAACTCCACATGTGTTCATTCATAGTTTTGATGCCTTCAGTGAGAATCTACCAATGTAAATGGTCATGAAAATAAAGAAAACACATTGAATGAGGAGGTGTGTCCAAACTTTTGGCCTGTACTGTATGTGCACTTGGCACCAGGACACCCTAGGCTTAGGTCGATGATCGACTTTGTGGTCGTGTCGTCGGACTTGCGGCCGGCCATATGTCTTGGACACTCGGGTGAAGAGAGGGGCGGAGCTGTCAACTGATCACCACCTGGTGGTGAGTTTGCTTCGATGGTGGGGGAAGATGCCGGCCAGACCTGGTAGGCCCAAACGTGTTTTGAAGGTCTGCTGGGAACAGCTGGCAGATTCCCCTGTCAGAAGTAGCTTCAATTTCCACCTCTGGCAGAACTTCAACCACGTCCCGAGGGAGGTGGGGGACATTGAGTCCGAATGGGCCATGTTCCGTGCCTCTATTGTTGAGGCGGCTGACCGGAACTGTGGCCGCAAGGTGGTCGGTGCCTGTCGTGGCAGTAATCCCCGAATCCGTTGGTGGACACCGGCGGTGAGGGATGCCGTCAAGCTGAAGAAGGAGTCCTATAGGACTTTTTTGTCCTGTGGGTCTCTGGAGGCAGCTGATAGGTACCAGCAGGCCAAGCGGAATGCGGCTTCGGTTGTTGCTGAGGCAAAAACTCGGGCATGGGAGGAGTTTGGAGAGGCCATGGAGAACGACTTTCGGACGGCTTCGAGGAGATTCTGGTCCACCGTCCGGCGTCTCAGGAGGGGGAAGCAGTGCAGTGTCAACACCGTATATGGTGGGGATGGTGCGCTGCTGACCTCACTGGGCGTTGTGGGTGGTGGGGGAGTACTTCAAGACCTCCTCAATCCCACTAACATGCCTTCCAATGAGGAAGCAGAGCCTGGGGACTCTGAGGTGGGCTCTCCCATCTCTGGGACTGAAGTCACCGAGGTGGTCAAAAAACTCCTTGGTGGCAGGGCCCCGGGGGTGGATGAGATACGCCCGGAGTTCCTTAAGGCTCTGGATGTTGTAGGACTGTCTTGGTTGACACGTCTCTGCAACATCGCATGGACATCGGGGACAGTGCCTCTGGATTGGCAGACTGGGGTGGTGGTCCCCCTCTTTAAAAAGGGGGACCGGAGGGTGTGTTCCAACTACAGAGGGATCACACTCCTCAGCCTCCCTGGAAAAGTCTATTCGGGGGTTCTGGAGAGGAGGGTCCATCGGATAGTCGAACCTCGGATTCAGGAGGAACAGTGTGGTTTTAGTCCTGGTGCGAACAGTGGACCAGCTCTTCACCCTTAGCAGAGTCCTGGAGGGTGCATGGGAGTTTGCCCAACCAGTCTACATGTGTTTTGTGGACTTGGAAAAGGCATTCACCATGTCCCTCGGGAATCCTGTGGGGTGCTCCGGGAGTATGGGGTACCAGACCCCCTGATAAGAGCTGTTTGGTCCCTGTACAACCGGTGTCAGAGCTTGGTCCGCATTGCCGCAGTAAGTCGAGCCCGTTTCCAGTGAGAGTTGGACTCCGCGAGGGCTGCCCTTTGTCACCGATTCTGTTCATAACTTTATGGACAGAATTTCTAGGCGCAGCCAGGGTGTTGAAGGGGTCGGTTTGGTGGACTCAGGATTGGGTCACTGCTTTTTGCAGATGATGTTGTCCTGTTTGCTTCATCAGGTCGTGATCTTCAGCTCCTCTGGATCGGTTCGCAGCTGAGTGTGAAGCGGCTGGGATGAGAATCAGCACCTCCAAATCCGAGACCATGGTCCTCAGCCGGAAAAGGGTGGAGTGCCCTCTCAGGGTTGGGGGAGAGATCCTGCCCCAAGTGGAGGAGTTCAAGTATCTCGGGGTCTTGTTCACGAGTGAGGGAAGAATGGAGCGTGAGATCGACAGGCGGATCGGTGCGGCATCCGCAGTGATGCGGCTCTGCATCGGTCTGTCGTGGTGAAAAAGGAGCTGAGCCGTAAGGCAAAGCTCTCAATTTACCAGTCGATCTATGTTCCTACCCTCACCTATGGTCATGAGCTATGGGTAGTGACCGAAAGAACGAGATCGCGAACACAAGCGGCTGAAATGAGTTTCCTCTGCAGGGTGTCTGGGCTTTCCCTTAAAGATAGGGTGAGAAGCTCAGTCATCCGGGAGGGGCTCAGAGTAGAGCCGCTGCTCCTCCGCATCGAGAGGAGTCAGATGAGGTGGCTCGGCATCTGATCAGGATGCCTCCTGGACGCCTCTCTGGTGAGGTGTTCCGGGCACGTCCAACCGGGAGGAGGCCCCAGGGAAGACCCAGGACACGCTGGAGGGACTATGTCTCCCGGCTGGCCTGGGAACGCCTTGGGATTCTCCTGGAAGAGCTGGAAGAAGTGGCCGGGAGAGGGAAGTCTGGGCCTCTCTGCTTAAGCTGCTGCCCCCGCGACCCGACCTCGGATAAGCGGAAGAGGATGGATGGATGGATGGATATGTCTACTTTTTAATCCTAAAATGCCACTGTGTGGGGGCTTGTTTTGCTTTGGACGTGCTCTGTCTCTGGGTATGTCAGAGGACCAGGACTCTGTGAAGTGTATCATTTTAACCCTTATAATTACAACTATCAACGTAACAATAGGCTGCATGGCAATAGCTCGTGGGGAAATTGGACATTAAAGTTAAAGCTGTCTCACTTCCAGTTAAGACTATAAAATGACGTCAAAAATTCAGAACCAATGTCTCCATGATGGGACAGTTAACTTTGTGAGCCGGAATGTTAAAGACCTGAATCACGAATTAAATAGAAAGAAAGTAATCTCTCGCCTAACAGGTTTAAAAGCTAAAATAGTATTTTTACAGGAGACCCACTTACTAAGCAAGGAACAGTTCCGGCTGCAAAAAGACTGGACTGGGCAAATGTTCCATTCTAGTTTTACAAAGAAAACTAGAGGTGTGGGAATTCTCATACATAGAACATTTCTCATGTCTCATTTGTAGCATCAGATGTAGTATCTGATCCTGAAGAGAGATATATGATGATTATGGGCAACTTATTTAACTGTAAAATGATTTTGATAAATGTTTATGCACCTAATGTTGATGATAAGGAATTCATGCAAAATGTATTTTCATCCATTCCCAATGTGAACACTCATAAAATTATAATGGCTGGGGACTTTAATTGTTTTTTAAATCCACTCTTAGATAGGACTCCTGTCACAGGGGGATGACATCTAACACTGCAAAGACAATTACACAGTTTGAAACTGACCACAACTTATCAGACCAATGGAGGTTTCTAAATTCAAACTCAAGAACATATTCGTTCTACTCACCAGTACATCATTGCTACTCAAGAACTGATTATTTCTTTATAGATAATAATTTCTTGCCTACGATTAAATCTTACAAGTATGATGCTATTGGTATCTCCGACCATGCACCTCTGATCTTGGAGCTAAAGTCATTATGTCCAACACTCTCACCTCACTGATGCCGTCTTAATCTGCTTCTATTAGCAGACGAGAACTGTACAGAATTCATATCCAAACAAATCAGTTTCTTCCTAGAGACAAATAGATACTCAGAGGTGTCTGCAGGAATACTCTGGGAAACTCTAAAGGCCTTCTTAAGAGGACAGATTATTTCATATCTTTCTCACAGTAATAAATTAGAAACCAAGAAAGAATCAGAGCCAAAAAGCGAACTTACTAGAATAGATGAAGAACATGCCAGGCGTCCAAGCGAGGCTCTGCATAGGAAAAGGCTGGCTCTGCATTCAGAACTCAATCTCCTGACAACTAAAGAAACTGAACAACTCATTTATAAACCAAGACATCATTACTATGAACATGGAGAGAAAGCTAATAAGCTTTTAGCTCAACAAATCCACAAGCAAGAATTTCGCAATGCAATCCCAGTAATCACCAACATGAACGGAGATGAAATCATTGACCATAAAAACATAATGTACACATTTAGAGACTACTATAAATCCTTATATTCTATTGAGTTTAAAGAAGACAGCACACAATCTAATGCATTTCTGGGTATATTACAGATACCACAAATAGACACTTTTAGTGCGGAGGAACTCATAAACCTTGGCTATCAGAATTACTAGATGCTATAAAGTCACTTCAAGGCGGGAAAGCAGCAGGCAAAGATGGCTACCCTGTAGAATTTTATAAGAAATTCTCCACTCAGCTAGCTCCCCTTTTATTAGCAACATTTACAGAAGTTAGAGACAATTAAATTTTACCTCAAACTTTTCAGCAAGTATTAATCACTGTCTTTCCTAAACAAAATAAGGACTTATTACAATGTGCATCATACACACCAGTTTCACTTTTGAATAATGATGTTAAAATACTCTCAAAACCATAGCCAGAAGGATGGAGAAAGTGCTGCCTTCGATAATATCACAAGATCAAACTGGATTTATCAAGGGTTGACACTTATCTTCAAATCTTCGACGCCTGTTTAATGTAATATACTCACCAGTAAAGTCAAACACCCCAGAAATAATATTATCATTGGATGCAGAAAAAGCATTTGACATGATTGAATGGAACTACCTTTTCATTACATTAGAGAAATTTGGGTTTGGCCCGAACATTTGTGCATGGATCAAACTACTGCATATCAATCCAGAAGCTTCAGTTTGTATTAACAGCATTTGTTCAGGCTACTTTAAATCTAGAAGATGGTACCAGACAAGGATGCCCCTTGTCACCACTGCTATTTGCAATCGCCATTGAACCACTGGCAGTCCACTGTCGAAAAGCTTATCAGATATAGGGGATTATCAGAGAAGGATTTGAACAGATAATTTCTCTATATGCAGATGATATGGTACTGTATATATCAGACCAACAAAATTCTGTGCCTGCAGTCTTAGCAGCACTCACAGAATTTCAAAAGATCTCTGGTCTCAGAATTAATCTGAATAAAAGTGTACTCTTTCCAGTGAATTCTCAAGCATATAATATTAGATTAGATACCCTAAATTTTATCATTGCAGATCAGTTTAAATACCTAGGGGTTAACATCACAAGTAAACACAAAGCTCTTTATTAACAAAATTTGAGTTGTTTCATTTAAAATTCATTGTGGTAATGTACAGAACCAAAATTAGAAAAAAGTTGTCTCTGAATATCCAAATATTTATGGACCTAACTGTATATGCATTTTTTTTGTTTTTTATGTTCCAGAAAGTAAATAAAAACCATCCCCTTTTTTCTTCCCAAATGTGAGCCCCCAAAGATTCACGGTATACCTTCATTCTATTCTTTTCACATGATTGCACACTACACACTACACTCCTCCTTACTACCTGTCACCAGACAGCCAAAGCATACGTGTGCACAATGTTAAACTGACAACAGCAGGCAACATCTTCAAAAGATAGTACTTCTAGGAAATAAAGAAGTATTTTTTAAGTGGTAAGAAAAATCTTTTTTTTTATTTTTAACACATTACCCACAACCTGCTGATGGATCATCAAACTTGTGACTCTCAAGATATAAAAGTAGCAATTAACTGACCTTTTTTCCCACTCCTCTAGCTCTTACATTAGGAATTATCGAAAAGCTGCCAGAATTTAACAAGAAGCCCTTTAGATCTTGGTTTGCTTTTCTAAAGTACAACAAAATGCAGCATTGACACTATCACCAGGATTTGTTAGAATATACTGTATCAACTCCCTGTAGATGTTGTCTATGCTGTCTACACGTCACACGGAAAGAGGCCTCGCAGCAATGTGTCTGACGTGACTTATGTGACAAAGCTGACTGCTTGAGAGTGATACTGTTATGAATTCAGGCCAAACTGAAAGCCAAAAGCCTTGAATACTCCCAAATAAGCATGAGGTGTGCCTAATGGCAAATAGCCTGAGGCCTAAAGTTCACCAAAAAGAGGAGAGGGCAACCTTAAACCCCTGGCCCATCAATAACAAAGCATTGACTTAAGAGAGAGAGAGGGGATGGAGTTTGACAAATTGTATTGAACTAAATGTAAAAAGAGTCAAAAATTAAAAAATGATTCTGCAAAGGACAGATTTAAAGTCAAAACGAAGATATATATATATGCCAGTAACACTCATGACAATGACAAAACAATTACATTGTCAATCATGTTACGTTATTACTAAAATGTTTCCTTTTCTTTTTACTTCTCCGCTGCCAAGTGTGGGTATTCTGCTAGTCTATACTAATAAAAGGCAAAGCCCTCACCCACTCACTCACTCACTCACTCACTCACTCACTCACTCACTCACTCATCACTAATTCTCCAACTTCCCTTTCCTTACAGCTTACTTACAAAAGTTGGGCAGGTTTCATTTCGAAATTCTATGCGTAATGGTCATAACTGGAACGTATTTTTGTCCATATACTGTAATAGAATGCAGCTCGATAGCCGTGGGAGGCAGAGTTTCGTATTAAAATATTTAACCAATCACATTTCAGCCGTCATTTGTTGCCAGGCAGAGAGGGTTTCACAATTAATAAACACAGAATAAATGTCGATTAACCTGTTGCTTCAACCAATCAGATTTTGAGTTGGTGTCAGTAGGGCCCTCTAGCAGGTGTACGGCAACGTCACCGTATTCAGACCCATTGATTGGATAGAACCTGATATGAGGAACTCTCCGAGGCCACTGAAAGCACCGCAAACACTCTGAGCGAAAGATCGTCGCATGCACTACGGCCAACTCCATGGCAGGATTCTGGACAATATTATTTGCCAGACACAGACCAGATTTCAAGACCACGAAAACCTGATGTTTGTCACACTCCTCAAGCCCCAGAAGGTTCGGTAATACAAGAAAAATTTCACGCATGCAGCCTTCTCCACTTTACACAAGAGCCACGGAGCGCTTTTTGATCTGTCTTGACTAAAAACAGAACTGACTGTAATGTATGCCATAGATGATTTTGCACAAAAAATCTCCCACTGATATCTCTGACTTCCTTCATCAGAAAAATCTGAATGAGAGCATGGGGCAGCTGTTCACATTGGTATATTTGGCGGTGACCATTCCTGTGTACACTGCTTCTGTCGAGCAGACATTTTCTGCCCTAAAGCGAATTGAAACTTATGCCAGAAATACCACAGGGCGGGTTCGCCTTTCAGCATTAGCTTCGATGGCGATAGAAAGTGAGGTTTTGAGGGGACTGAAGCACACGGATAATCCGTACAACAGAGTAATTGAACTGTTTTTGAGGAAAGAGAGGACGATGGATTTTGTTTACAAATAATCCAAATTTTTGGTGAGTAAAATGTTGCAATTTTCCTAAATAATATTGCAAGTTTATGAGTTATTATTGATGTTTTTTATGTGTGTCGCGGCTGTGGCTGCAGTAGAAAGGAACTTGTTCATCCCTGGTCTGTCTATTCAATAAAGGCATTTATTGTGGCTACAGGAGTTATCATATACAGTGAGATGCAAAAGTTTGGGCAACCTTGTTAATAGTCATTATTTTCCTGTATAAATCGTTGGTTGTTACGATAAAAAATGTCAATTAAATATATCATATAGGAGATACACACAGTGATATTTGAGAAGTGAAATGAAGTTTATTGGATTTACAGAAAGTGTGCAATAATTGTTCAAACAAAATCAGGCAGGTGCATAAATTTGGGCACCGTTGTCATTTTATTGATTCCAAAACTTTTAGAACTAATTATTGGAACTCAAATTGGCTTGGTAAGCTCAGTGACCCCTGACCTACATACACAGGTGAATCCTATAATGAGAAAGAGTATTTAAGGGGGTCAATTGTAAGTTTCCCTCCTCCTTTAATTTTCTCTGAAGAGTAGCAACATGGGGGGTCACAAAACAACTCTCAAATGACCTGAAGACAAAGATTGTTCACCATCATGGTTTAGGGGAAGGTTACAGAAAGCTGTCCCAGAGATTTAAGCTGTCTGTTTCCACAGTTAGGAACATATTGAGGAAATGGAAGACCACAGGCTCAGTTCAAGTTAAGGCTCAAAGTGGCAGACCAAGAAAGATTTCGGATAGACAGAAGCGCCGAATGGTGAGAACAGTCAGAGTCAACCCACAGACCAGCACCAAAGACCTACAACATCATCTTGCAGCAGATGGAGTCACTGTGCATCGTTCAACCATTCGGCGCTTTACACAAGGAGATGCTGTATGCGAGAGTGATGCAGAGGAAGCCTCTTCTCCGCCCACAGCACAAACAGAGCCGCTTGAGGTATGCTCAAGCACATTTGGACAAGCCAGCTTCATTTTGGAATAAGGTGCTGTGGACTGATGAAACTAAAATTGAGTTATTTGGGCATAACAAGGGGTGTTATGCATGGAGGAAAAAGAACACAGCATTCCAAGAAAAACACCTGCTACCTACAGTAAAATATGGTGGTGGTTCCATCATGCTGTGGGGCTGTGTGGCCAGTGCAGGGACTGGGAATCTTGTCAAAGTTGAGGGACGCATGGATTCCACTCAGTATCAGCAGATTCTGGAGACCAATGTCCAGGAATCAGTGACAAAGCTGAAGCTGCGCGGGCTGGATCTTTCAACAAGACAACGACCGAAACACTGCTCAAAATCCACTAAGGCATTCATGCAGAGGAACAAGTACAACGTTCTGGAATGGCCATCTCAGTCCCCAGACCTGAATATAATTGAAAATCTGTGGTGTGAGTTAAAGAGAGCTGTCCATGCTCGGAAGCCATCAAACCTGAATGAACTAGAGATGTTTTGTAAAGAGGAATGGTCCAAAATACCTTCAACCACAATCCAGACTCTCATTGGAACCTACAGGAAGCGTTTAGAGGCTGTAATTTCTGCAAAAGGCGGATCTACTAAATATTGATTTCATTTCTTTTTGTGGTGCCCAAATTTATGCACCTGCCTGATTTTGTTTGAACAATTATTGCACACTTTCTGTAAATCCAATAAACTTCATTTCACTTCTCAAATATCACTGTGTGTGTCTCCTATATGATATATTTAACTGACATTTTTTATCATAACAACCAACGATTTATACAGGAAAATAACGACTATTAACAAGGTTGCCCAAACTTTTGCATCCCACTGTAGATAGATATAGATATATAGATAGATAGATATAGATACATAGATTATATAGATAGATAGATATATAGATAGATGGATATAGATAGATAGATAGATAGATAGATAGATAGATAGATAGATAGATAGATAGATAGATAGATATAGATACAGTATATATAATATAGATAGATAGAGATATAGATATATATGTGTATATATATATATCTACGTATATATATATGTGTGTGTGTATATGTATATATATATACTGTATATATATATATATATATGACAGCAACATAACAGTGACAAAACAATTACATTGATTACATTGACAATCATGTTACGTTATTTTCAAAATGTTTCCTTTTCTTTTCATTACTTCTTTAACACACTACTTCTCCGCTGCAAAGCGAGTGTATTTTGCTATATATGTATATGTGTATATGTATATATGTGTATATGTATATATATATGTATATGTATTGTGAAAAGGCGCTTTATAGCGCCCGACCAGGCACAGACCACGCAGAGGCACGTGTTCACACTCAATACTTTTATTTTTATTTTCAGCCGTGGCACACGCCTTCCCCGTGTCCCACAGGCCCAACACAGTCCAAGCACAAAACCCACACTTTCCTTCCTCCACCACTCCTCCCAGGCAACCTCGTCCTCTTCCTCCCGATTCTGGCCCTGATTGCTGCGGGCGGGCCCTGATAAACCGTCCAGTGTGGTGGCTGGTTCTTTGCAGCACCCCCTAGTGGCCACCCCATCTCCCATCCGGGCTGCTGTGGTGGACTCCATGTCCCATGGAGCCACGGGGATATTGAGGAGGGATCCACTGCCCCAAGCCCCGGGAGGTACTGCCATGTCCATGATGGCTCCCCGGACGTATGCAGCAGAGGCGTCCCGGCCGGCATGGGACCCGCTGTCCGTCACAGTATATATATATGCATATATATGTATATGTGTATATATATATATATATGTGTGTGTGTATATATATATATATATATATATATATATATATATACAGTGGTGTGAAAAACTATTTGCCCCTTCCTGATTTCTTATTCTTTTGCATGTTTGTCACACAAAATGTTTCTGATCATCAAACACATTTAACCATTAGTCAAATATAACACAAGTAAACACAAAATGCTGTTTTTAAATGATGGTTTTTATTATTTAGGGAGAAAAAAACAAACCTACATGGCCCTGTGTGAAAAAGTAATTGCCCCCTGAACCTAATAACTGGTTGGGCCACCCTTAGCAGCAATAACTGCAATCAAGCGCTTGCGATAACTTGCAATGAGTCTTTACAGCCTGGAGGAATTTTGGCCCACTCATCTTTGCAGAATTGTTGTAATTCAGCTTTATTTGAGTGTTTTCTAGCATGAACCGCCTTTTAAGGTCATGCCATAGCATCTCAATTAGATTCAGGTCAGGACTTTGACTAGGCCACTCCAAAGTCTTCATTTTGTTTTTCTTCAGCCATTCAGAGGTGGATTTGCTGGTGTGTTTTGGGTCATTGTCCTGTTGCAGCACCCAAGATCGCTTCAGCTTGAGTTGACGAACAGATGGCGGACATTCTCCTTCAGGATTTTTGGTAGACAGTAGAATTCATGGTTCCATCTATCACAGCAAGCCTTCCAGGTCCTGAAGCAGCAAAACAACCCCAGACCATCACACCACCACCACCATATTTTACTGTTGGTATGATGTTCCTTTTCTGAAATGCTGTGTTCCTTTTACGCCAGATGTAACGGGACATTTGCCTTCCAAAAAGTTCAACTTTTGTCTCATCAGTCCACAAGGTATTTTCCCAAAGGTCCTGGCAATCATTGAGATGTTTCTTAGCACAATTGAGACGAGCCCTAATGTTCTTTTTGCTTAACAGTGGTTTGCGTCTTGGAAATCTGCCATGCAGGCCGCTTTTGCCCAGTCTCTTTCTTATGGTGGAGTCGTGAACACTGACCTTAATTGAGGCAAGTGAGGCCTGCAGTTCTTTAGACGCTTGTCCTGGGGTCTTTGTGACCTCTCAGATGAGTCGCCTCTGCGCTCTTGGGGTAATTTTGGTCGGCCGCCACTCCTGGGAAGGTTCACCACTGTTCCATGTTTTTGCCTTTGTGGATAATGGCTCTCACTGTGGTTCGCTGGAGTCCCAAAGCTTTAGAAATGGCTTTATAACCTTTATCAGACTGATAGATCTCAATTACTTCTGTTCTCATTTGTTCCTGAATTTCTTTGGATCTTGGCATGATGTCTAGCTTTTGAGGTGATTTTGGTCAACTTCTCTGTGTCAGGCAGCTCCTATTTAAGTGATTTCTTGATTGAAACAGGTGTGGCAGTAATCAGGCCTGGGGGTGGCTACGGAAATTGAACTCAGGTGTGATACACCACAGTTAGGTTATTTTTAACAAGGGGCAATTACTTTTCACACAGGGCCATGTAGGTTTGGATTTTTTCTCCCTAAATAATAAAACCATCATTTAAAAACTGCATTTTGTGTTTACTTGTGTTATATTTGACTAATGGTTAAATGTGTTTGATGATCAGAAACATTTTGTGTGACAAACATGCAAAAGAATAAGAAATCAGGAAGGGGCAAATAGTTTTCACACCACTGTATATATATATATATATATATATATATATATATATACAGTGGTGTGAAAAACTATATATATATGCCAGCAACACTCATGACAATGACAAAACAATTACATTGTCAATCATGTTACATTATTATTAAAATGTTTTCTTTTTCATTACTTCTTTAACACACTACTTCTCCGCTGCGAAGCGCGGGTAATTTGCTAGTTTTTAAGATAAAATGCAGCAAAATATGTTTATTATATTATACAGATAAAACTTTAACTTAATTTAAATAATCTATATTGTTAATAATTAAACATGTGAAGACACTGTGTCGCAGCGCTAGCAAGGAGCTGGTGCTCTGTTCATGGATTGTTCCTGCCACACGCTGTATTCTTGCTGGGGCTGGCGCGACACTGGAAGGATAAATGGATAGAATAATTAAACACGTACTACGAGATATTTCAATGTCCCTTAAAAATTTTGAAGAATCGTCGTTGTAAGCTTACAGATGGCTTAATGTCTATTACAGAGCTGATTGTGTGGCGATTGGGTATTTGGAGAAAGAAAAGTAAGGACAGGTTTAGTACGTTTGAAAGAGACAGTACTGCTGCAACAAATTATTTCATCGACGGTCACGCATGGCGCAGCAAGCATCTTGCATGAGACATGAACAATCACTGTGCCACCATGTTCCCATATTTAATAACATGCTTTAACTCCTATCGTCATGAAAATAATATCAAGTATATATCTCAGTATTTTAATTATTCAGAGAGATGTAATATCACGAATGTAATGGATTCTGTGTCCTTCGGAGGAAGAGAAAGGCTGAAGCATGTAGTGATTCACACACATAGAGCACATAGAAGATCAAAACAAAACAAAGCATTTAACGTGCTACTTTAGTTATGATGGGATTTGATAACAAAATGTCAACCTTAATCTCGAAATTTCCACTTTAATCACGTAGTTTATTTTGTCATTATAGTAGAACATCTCAAACTTCATCTTAAAATCATTTAATTAACCAGTTCCTCAAATCACATCGTTATTAAAGTAGCATGTGAAATGCTTTGTTTTGTATTTGATCTTTTGCTCTGTGTGTGTGAATCACTACGTGCTTCCGCTTTCTCTTTCTCCGACAGGAAACAGAATCCATTACATTCGTAATATTACAGCTCTCTGAATAATTAAAATACTGTGATGTACTGTATACGTGATATCTTTTTCATGATGATAGGAGTTAAAGCATGTTATTAAACAAGAAAACACGGTTCGTGATTTGTGCGCAACCTTCAATGAAATTATTGTAGCAGTACTGTCTCTTTCAAACGTACTAATCTCCAATTCCTGTCCTTAATTTTCTTTCTCCACATACTCAATCGCCACACAATCAGCTCTGTAATAGCCGTTAAGCCATCTGTAAGCTTACAACGATTCTTGAAAACTTTTAAGGAACATTGAAATATCTTTGTAGTACAAGTTTAATTATTCTATCCTTCCAGTGTTGCGTCAGCCCCAGTAAGAATACAGCACAAGGTAGGATCAATCCGTGAACTAGCTGGCGCTGCAGAACCGTGTCCTCACATGTTTAATTATTAACAATATAGATTATTTAAATGAAGTTAAAGTTTTATCTATATAATATAATCAACATATTTTGCTGCATTTCATCTTAAAAATAATATCGTCATCATATGTAAATACGCGCTTTATAAAGTGGGGCAGGTTGTGCAATATTATAACTGTAGTGCAAGTTTACAGTGAGGTTAATGTACTTATAAATATAAACAGTTCTACAAGGAGCACTTGATGGACTGATTGACTGTTTCTGAACCGCGAGGTCCATACAGGAAAGGCTTTGAAACGTTTTGCCGTGGCTGAGGCAGCGTGTGCTTGATGCTGTATACCGATATTTCTCTTTCAGATTAGCTGCTGCTGTTATTCCCCAGTCAGATACAGTGATAAAAATACTCCGTGGTGCAGTGAGAGTAATATGGAAAAAGATGACCCGCTGTGGTAACCCTTAACAGAAGCAGCTGAAAGAAGAAAAAAAAGGTGCAGTGAGAGTAACAACGCCAAAGCAGTTATGGTATTTGGAATACTATGGCTATTACTTGGACCATTATATTGTTACAGTTAATTACAATCAGATCCATTACACTAATAAACAATATGCGGTTAGTTTCAGTGTATTTATAAAGCCGCGTCAGGAAAATAAAGTGCAACCACACAGGAACAGTATCACTGCTTTGACGCTGGGTGCCGCCAGTCTGCAAAACTGAGCGGAGAACTTGCGTACGACAAGGTATGAGGTACAGTGGAAAAGTGCGTGGCTTTACGCCAAGTGTAGGTTTTATACATCGCGATTTGAACATGGAAAAGTTCTTACACAACATTTCTGTGCATATGCACCGTTTATACATGAGGCCCCAGGTCTCCTTTCCTTACACAATAATTCTCAGAGACAGCATCTCATTGCAATGCCTTTCTAGGATCAACATGCAAATGAACACAAACATTATCAGAACTGACAATGGCAATGTTTTGTAACAAATAATTATAAAGGCAAAATAATCTATTAAATGAAAGAAATTAACAAGAACCTTATCATGAATGAATAGTAGCAAAATATTACCCAACAAAAAAAATGAACATAGGCAAATTCTGTCACTGACCGAGTCCTAAACCATGACTGGAACAGCATATGATGTACTAAGTTGTATTTGTAACTTGGCACATGATTACATGTGACCTTAATAGGCAAAGCTGATAGAAATAATAAAAGAACTTGAACCTTGAAAACTTGAATTCTTGCCCTCAAGCCTACAATATTCCAATGGAGATTCCATCTTTCTGCCCTGACCCCCTTGCAAGACATCCTCACTTTCTCTAAATGAGCATTTTTAAACTCTATGTCAAGTAAATTCATTGTGTATTTGTAAAATTCACATGCAAATTTTGTATACATGATGGTCAGGCATGGATAGTTGAAAAACCTGCTCTCCCAAAACATTCTGTGGAAACTTCTGCAATTAAATATCTGTTGTCAGGATACATGAATAGAACGCATTATGGGTCCTAAAAACTCCTTGCCATATCAATTAGAATGGCATTCAAACTCCAAAACAGCTGAATGTCATAACCTGTCATGAGTTTAAGTGGAGACTGAGGAAGCAGATGTATGGACTGATGTGCCTTACACTCGCATTTCTGTGCTCTACATCTGGAGCTTATTGTCCGGTCAGCCTTGCTATGAACACACACCTTGTAAACAGTAAGCACTTGTCTGATAGTTTCTTACTTTCCAGCAAACGTTCACAGCTCAACCCAGATGCCTTGAGATCGAAAGATCTGAGTGATGTAGATATTGGATTAGGGATGGATGTGAAAGAATTAAACAGCCGACGCATATGAAGCAAGTGTAGAATGACAATGATCCAATTTAAAACTGAATCTAAAATGACCGTAATGGAATTTAAAATGAAGGAGATCCTTCCTCAGCTTCATAATATGAAATGTATACTAAATATCCCACTTTGAACAATTGAAACAATTGGAAATCACTACAGATAAAAAGCACTAGAAACTAAAGTGCAGGCTAGTTGCACAAATGTGAACATTTTAGAGGTCCCAGAGATTTTAGGGGTCCCAGAAAAGGCAGAGTATTGCAATCCCATTAAATGCATGACAAAACTGTTTCCTAAAATTATAGAAGAGTAAAATTAGATTGGAAAAGCAGATAAAGGATTATAGTTTCTGTGGGAAACCCTATTTAAATTGGAGGAAAAAACTAACAATGAATACAAAATAGGGCATCTTTATCTTACCCGCTGTCTTTAGTGCTGCTGTCTTCTTAATAATAATAATAATAAATTTTATTTATAGGGCACTTTACATTAGCATTAAATCTCAAAGTGCTACATAAAAAGTTTAAACAAAGACAAAGCAAGATAAAAACAGAGATAAAACAACAATAATTTTAGCATTTTTGTTAATATGCTTTCCTAAATAGAAAAGTCTTTAGCTGTTTTTTAAAACAGCCCACAGTCTGCTGTGTTCTTAGTCTCTCTGGTAGGCCATTCCAGAGCCGTGGAGCAGTGGCTGCAAAGGCTTGGTCACCCATTGTATGAAGTTTGGTCACAGGGGGGCGAAGGCGGTGGGTATTTACAAAACGGAGGTTTCTTGCAGTAGATTGTAGTATTGGGAGTTCCTTTAAATATTGTGGAGCATTTCCATGGATACCCTGGTGAGTCAAGAGTCTTCTTGACTCCACAGGTGGCATTTCTTATACAGATAGCCAGCCAGAAGGGGCACATGTCATGAGTGAGGGGCATGTGATGCCTTTGGTGTTTGGGAGCTTTCACCTCCATTTTAAAAGATGAATTTGATTTACCAGTTATAGAAATGTAATCATTTGGGACTGGCCATTTGGCCGTATGTCACTTACAAAGTGCACAGGTCATTGCAGTGGACACTCTGTGAGTCTGATGTGGCTCACAAGTGTGTATACTTTAACTGTCGGTACAGAGTCTTGGCAGCCACACACTGGGTCCATGTAAGGCAGTGTTTCTCAACCACTGGATTGCGCTGCTGATGGGTTACAGGCTGCCATTGCTGGTTAGCACGTGGTTTTGTGGTGTGGGTCAAATACATAAGAATTAGTCATGTGGAGCAGGGAGAATCAAAACAAAACTTAAAGGGCCCTCCAAGAGTCAGAAAACATATGAAACTCGGTGAAATATTAATAACAATAATTGAAGATTTATTATTGTGGCTGGTTTTGGAAATTTCTAGAACATTCTCTCCTTCCAAACACACATACAAACTTCTATCAATAGGCAACACTGCACAGAGATGAATAAACTCTCTACTGATGTTTTATAAGAAATATGAAGACCATAAGAAGTCTTTCTTAAGGTCTCGTTACACAAGAATAAATGAGTAATAGATGCAGTTTTACAGTAGCTAAACTACAGTGTAACCAAATATATAGATAAAGAAGACACCAAAGGATGAGTAGAAGTAAGAAGGAGGCAAGGTTATTTAGAATTACACTGACAGAAATGGGGGAAGAAGATGACAAAGAAAGACAAAATGCAGTTAACACTGCGTGCTAGTATTAGTGATTATATGACATTATGATGATATGCATAGCTTTTTTTTTTTTTTTACTCTTTGTTATGCTCATACTGGTTCCATTCCACCTGAACTAGTGTGGCGCTGAGGTGTCACCCATTGTATGGCTGCACTCGGGTCCTAATCTGGATCCTGAGTTGGTTTGTCGTGTGTATCAGTGTGTGCTCCTAACCTCCTCTCCTCGGCTTGTTCTCTCCCACTTTTATTTTCATCTCACTGAATCAAATGTCTTTAGTTGGTTTTTCTCTATTTTAATTTCTTTTATTTGTTATTCATTTAAAATTATTGTTCCTTGGTTTAACATCACCATAATTAGATTTTACCTTAGGTGCCTAAATTGTCATAATCTTAGTTTAAGTGACTGCTTGTTATACTTGCCGTTAGTATAACTTGTTTTTATGTATTAAGAGTGCCCACATCAGTTACTAACTTGTAATGCTAATTATTGGGATTTAATATCAATTACATTTTAAATGTTTGATTATGTCTGATTTCCTTACCGAAATGTTATGAGTAATTGCGTTATTTCAGTAAAGCTTCAACAGAGGATAGTCAGGGAGGGACTCATGCGTCTCTATCATGACCTGCTCGGTGCCATGTCGGAACTGTTTTGAAGTATGTGGAAGACTTTGAAGTGTTTGCTGTTGGTCTTGAATAGGGAGGCAAGCAGAGAGGATGATGGGCTATATGGAAAGGGGAAAGACAGTGAGACTCATTCATTTCAGTATTTGAAGCATTGCTGCCTACAGAGTTCACCAGTGAATACAGCTATTTTAAGCTAGAATAAGTTAATAAGGTAGCATTTTCCTCCTTTATCATGAAATGTAAATTCTCAAATATAAAAGCATGATCTAAAAAGATAACACTTTATAAATTGTAACTTTAAAGGTTTCTTTCATTAATTGAAAAGAAAAATAGTGGTAGCGCACCAAAATCATAAATAGTCTTATAAATATGAAAGATGAGTCTGAGCTAAAAAACAGGTTAGGCTGGTCATGTATTTCCCTCCGACTATGAAAAGAACACTAGACAAGATAGAATAGTGATTTATTTAACATCTTTGTTTGTAATTTGGGGTAATCTGTGGTTCAGACAGGAGATACATACATAATAGTGGTTGGAAAATGAATGAAACTGAACTGGTTTTGACAAACATATATACACCATATTGAGATGAGAAGCTCATGGTAAACGTCCACTCCTTAATTCTTAATATCAAAACTGCTGAGTTCATAATTGGGGGAGATTGTAATTGTAAGTCTGTGGTGGGTTGGTGCCCTGCCTTGTGCACTGTGTTGGCTGGAATTGGCTCCAGCAGACCCCCGTGACCCTGTGTTCGGATTCAACGGGTTGGGACATGGATGGATGGATGTAATTGTAAGTGTATTAAATGCTGCTTCATATAAATTGCTGCCAACGGTAATTACAAAGTCTAATATGGCCTTAATCCTTTCACACTGTTTACATTACCATAACTTATTGTTACACATGTTCCAGGCTTTACATCTAAAGTAAGTAGTACCACCCCAGGAAGAGAGGGGGCGCTGCCACTAACAGACTTGTCTCCTTCTTCCCTTACAGCCTTGAGAAACCACCCCTTGAGGGCACCAAACTGAAGGAAGCTCCGCTCTTCCGGTCTACATACTGTAAATGCAGAGCAACCATACAGGATAACGTTACATTTTGATTTGGACCCGGCTTCTGTGCTGATACAAGACTGCTACCTGTTCTGTAGTTGTCCCACTAAGAGGTATATCTTCTGTTTTAAATTGCTTATTGAAATGTAGAAGTGCTTCATTTTCATTGCTTTTTCTGCATTTATGTTCAAACTAAACAGGGTTTTATTGCCCAGCTGGCACCCCAAGCATCCTATCTTTTTCTGAATCATCATTTTGCCCCGCTGCATTATATAACCCATTGAAATGTGTTTACCTGTTTTCAAGACAATATTCTTTCTTTTTGTCAGGGCATAACAATTATTCATATATCAACTTCTTTTTTTTTTTTTAACTAAACCTGCTTCTCACTGTCAGGTCTTATCATTATGATTCCTTTGTTATTTCTTATCACACTCCTCATGCTTAGCAATTCAGAATTTCTCACAGCACTATTCCATCTTACAACTGCCTGCTCAGCACTTTATTAACAGAAGATAAAGAACGTATTAGATTTAATTCCACATTACCACATGAGAAACAGTAACTTGTCCTTAAATTACAATACTCTTCTGCATACAACTGCATAAAAAGTAAGTTTGAAACTCAATTTCAGACATCAGTAATGCAAACAGAACTAAAGTCACTGAACAGAAAGAAATAAGTCAGATCTTTAAAGATTACTATGTGATTTTATAGACATCTGAATGATTTGAAAGGAAAGCGGTATTTCCAGATTGCTAACCAGCGGAAGAAGCATACCCTCTACTTAAAACATTTCATCATGTGTCAATTTACAGGGCATTGTGCACATTCAAAAACCAAAAACTGTTAAGTTTACCTTCAGTAGGGCAAATTTTGAGCAGATGTGACAAAATCTGAAAAGAAGGACACGGATAAGCTTTTAAGTGTGGAGCAGATTTAAAAGCATCTTGAAATCTAGAAGTCAGAAATAAAAACTAAAAATGCAGTCAATAAATTACTGTATATACTTGCGTTTAAGTTCTCCTGCTTGATTTTACCGTATAACTTCCGGTATTTTATAGCGTCTGTAGTATAAGTCGAATGCGGAAAATTCATGCTATTGGTCCAAGAGATTATGATATGCTAACGCCCACCTGAGAGAGTAACCACTGAGCACACTGCCTTTTTCTATGTATTGTGCCTACGTGACCACACAGTAATACCCAAACTATTCGAAGCGACGTTTGCGCTGTTTTGTGTTTTTTGTATTTCACACCCTCATACACCTTTATTTTAAGAGCATCCATTATCTACGATGGAGCGTTTCATCAGAAGAAAATATGAAGCTGGTTTTAAATTAAAAGTCTTTGAAGTGTCAAAAGAAATTGGTAACTGATTGTTACTATGGTGGGTATCTATCATCAGACACTCTCCCTGAGTTTTTGTGGTCAGAGAATCCATTTCTTTTTCTTATTAGAATTAAATTTCTGTGCCAAGCTTAGATTTACTTTTTAACTATTCCTGCTGCCATATTGTTTATTGCAAGAGTTACCTTTCTGTCGCTAGGGACATCTTTCAGTTGGTAGGCGGGGTCACAGAGGTCACGACCTGAAAACAAATTCTTGCTGAGTTAAATGGTCGCTTGATGCAGCTCTTTGTTATCCATATTTGTAGTTAAAACTCTTACACACCTTTATATTGTAAAGCAATTCTTTTTGTGCATGTCTGGTTACAACCTTGTTGTTGGAATTTTTGCCTTAAGTTGCTTATGCTATTAGTCTCCCGGTTTTTGAATTTTTTTGTATGTCCTAACCTCGTCTTTCTCCTGATCAGCCTCATTAAAAATAAATGCGTTCACTAAAAGGAGAATATATTTCTTGTGAAGATTTCTGAGTTTTCATTTTTATTTCATTGGAATTGGGATTGTTCGATCTTTCCTTAGTTTGTGAATGTCGTGTCTTTTAGCTTTGGATTTTATTTACAATATTGTAAAAGCCTCTGTTTACATCACTTCTGTGGCTTCAATGACTAAAATTTATATTTGTTTGTTTTCATCATTCAGTCAGTGCTTTAACGTGTGTGTGTTTGTGTGTACGAGTGTGTGTTCAGTTTAGGGGGGACAGGAGTAGGTCAACCCAAGTGACCAGAGTGAGAAAATAGAAAGACAGACACAAGGTTTTTATAAGGAATACAAAATCACAGTCTTGTGCCACACAATAAATTGATAATAAATCAGTCCTTGTGCACTGACACAATCAAAAAAGCAAAGTGTTTATATAAATGACTAAAAAGAAAAAAAAAATAAGCTCAGGTTCTTAATGTCTTTACCCATCCCAGTTCAGGTTAAGACTGGCTCATGCCACCAGTTCATAATGTCTCTATTTTCAGGACTTTGTTTTGTACCTTCTTTCTCCTACGAGGGCCTTTAGAAGACTACAAGCAGTCAAAGTGAAATAGCAAGTGCAGTGTCTGTCTTTTCCAAATTCTTCTCTCCACCTCAATAACACATCTGAGGAGCTTCCACAAGTTTGCTATACTTCAGCCTTTACATGCACCGCACCAGTCTGAGCTGAAACCTCACTAATCTTCGCTGTGTTTTTTTAAAATATCCTTACGGGATGTTTGCAGTCAATGCCAGTTGAGCAACTCTCCAACCCCTACCAAAAGCTTGCATGCCATGGCATTCAATCACCCGATTATGACTCTTATTTTATGGGGTCTTGAGTTGTCCCACATGCACATGCACTCGTGCAGAATGGATCTATGGTCAAGTCTCATCTGTTTCTCTCATTGAACAGGGAGCACTTGCCAGTGTGTTGGTACCTCCACGGACACGTATGCTGCTCACACCCACTCATCTGGCACCCCCACCCATGTAAGAATTCCCACACAGCTGTTCAGCCTCTCACGCTGGCACACCGCACTGCACCCATGCAGATATTCGGAATCCCTCGCTGGCATCCCACACTACACTGTATCTCCTCCTTCCATTGAGGTAAGTACAAAACTGTCCTTTTCTGTTTGTCTCACAGAAGGGTAAACCAACACCCAGTCCCACTATCCCGTGCTCTCCTCTAGACCCAGGACACAGCTTTACCCCACTTGGTTGGTTATGGAAAGTAATTCTGTGTTCCATTTTAACAAAGAAGTTAGAATTCTCAACTCAAACAGCACCACAAGTCAGATCCTACTGAGAAAATCTGCTCTATAATGTCAGTCCAAAATGGCAATGTACACTGCAAACTTTAGTGAAAGGCGTAATGTTATATTGTTTATTAACTTTTCTGTTTAATTGTATTTCACTAAATCAGTCATAAACACAAGCACTGTCCAGCCTCTGTCTCTAGACATGTTGCAAAGGTGTTTGGATGCACAAAATACCACGTAAGTTCAGTAGTTGTCTGTATTTTGAAAGAGCCATCACAAGAAAGGTTTTCCTGCTGGCCTCCATGTTGTTTTTCATAATGTTTTACTGGAACGCAGTCAGTTCAGATGTGACATCATTCCCAGCCCCTACAGTATATCCGACTTCTGAAGTAAATAGAAAGCAGCATAAGTCCTTTTCCAAATTAAGCAGGAATTTGATGGTTCAGCGTTCACTCAGAATATGAGACCAGTGAAGCAGACAGTTCAAGTCTGAGAAGTAACTATCATTAGTGCCTGTACATGACAATCATCTTTTAGAACTGCCCATAAATTACCAAGTTTCTAAAACATGCTTTGGGCATTGAGAGAGAAAAAATTTGTATCATTTGAAGATTTGTGTCACATTATTTAGTTAGTTTTCTAGCCACTCCTTACGTCTGTTATGTGGAAGTCAGAGAGTTTGTTACAATATGCTCTAATATTCCTTTAATAGGATTATAAAACATCCATTTATTAAAAGAGACTTAATGGTGCACTCGTAAATCCATCTGTTTCGACTGCTTTTTACACTTATGAAACTGCTCACCAGATAAGCTTTACATCCCCCTTTCTTTGTATGTTTTGTTGTCTCTTTTCATTGGACATTCTAGCCCTTACAACCCTTTTTCTTTATGTTTCATATTACCTTCTTTTGTTGGACATTCCAGCCCTGTTGTGAACACCAGATGACATGACGCATGGATGTACAGCACGTGATTTACTATCCTTTACTGGTCATTTGCTTTTGTTCATCAAATATTCCTGTCCTCTTGTGGATGCCGGAAGGATGGACAAACATCTTACCGCTTTATATATTGTCATGCACTTGCTCATGGGAGGCAGCTGAAAGGCTCAAAAGAAGGTAATTCCATGCCAGACTAGGGGGCGGCAGAGTGCACTGATCCTTTCTCTTTTTTTTCCCACAGACCAACCTGGGCCATGATGATGTCACTTCTGGTGCCAGGCTTGATGACATCACTTCCAGTTCCTCGCCAGATGATGTCATGTCCCAAACCAGCTTTAAAACCACGATATTCCTTCTGTTACCTCATTTCTGTTTTGGACTCTTGGCTGTAAAGACTTATTGCTCAATTTTGCCTTTTTTCCAGCCAAACTTTCAAGTATATGGGGTGGCTGCCCCAAACCTTTTTGTTATGTCAAGGCGTATCATTCCACAATATATCTAGAGAAAGAGAGAGAGATTAGCGATAGTAGAAATTACCCTGTGTTTTGAATAATGCAGATGTGTGAAGCATTTGTACACTAGCACTTTCTTTCAAAAAGTCCACCCTAGACTTGAGGCAGCAATGGGAAAGGGAACTTTCACAAAGAAATTCATATTAGGAATGAAACTCAGGCACTGGCAAAATGCATTCCTTATCCACCTGTATAAAGTATGGTGTAACTCACCTAAAAATCGTAAACTACATGTACTGATTTCAGCTCAGGTTATCCATCCATCCATTATCCAACCCACTATATCCTAACTACAGGGTCACGGGGGTCTGCCGGAGCCAATCTCAGCCAACACAGGGCGCAAGGCAGGAAACAAACCCTGGACAGGGCGCCAGTCCACCACAGGGCACACACCAAGCACACACTAGGGACAATTTAGTATCGCCAATGCACCTAACCTGCATGTCTTTGGACTGTGGGAGGAAACCAGAGTACCTGGAGGAAACCCACGCAGGGAGGACCCGGGAAACGAACCCGGGTCCCCTAACTGCGAGGCAGCACCGCTACCCACTGCGTCAACTCAGGTTATCCAAAATAATATTCAAGCCAAAAGCCTAATCATGAGCAATATAGTCTGGCACCCACCTCATTCAGTCATATAATGGGAAAAATCTTTGCCTACCTGTCAACCAATATAGGACCACTAGTGAAGAATGAAACATCCATCCATCCATTTTCTAACCCACTGAATCCAAATACAGGGTCACGGGGGTCTGCCGGAGCCAATCCCAGCCAACACAGGGCACAAGGCAGGAACCAATCCTGGGCAGGGTGCCAACCCACCACAGGACACACACAAACTAGGGCCAATTTAGAATCGCCAACCCACCTGTCTTTGGAATGTGGGAGGAAACCGGAGCGCCCGGAGGAAACCCACGCAGACACGGAGAGAACATGCAAACTCCACGCAGGGAGGACCCGGGAAGCGAACCCGGGTCTCCTAACTGTGAGGCAGCAGCGCTACCACTGCGCCACCATGCCGCCCAGAATGAAACAATATACAGAAAATTGAATTCACTGTGAAACTCGTTGCTTTACTTCATAAAAAAAAATTGTGAAATAACGTGTTTAATTTCCAGCAAAATTCATGCCATTCACACAAAAATAAAAGTTCTGGTATGCAATGTTTTCATGCATTCATTTTGCATGCATCTGCCTTTTATTTAGTTTTTAAATAAAGATCTCTTGGGGGAAAAAAATCACTTGAAGTGTGAATATTTTCAACTAGGATAAGACGTTCATTAATTATTTTCGGGTGTGGTGGCGGCTGAGGATAGTAGTAGCCATTAGGTTAGATTGCCTTTGGGGAAAACACAGTGATGTGCGTGATGGTGTGTTTTAGTATGTGTTCTTATGGAAAAAATACAACATGTCACACTTAAAAAAAACTACCACACTCCTCCACTGGGATGTGAGCAAGAGGCATAAAGAGAACTCGTTTTACTCATGTGCCATGGATTACTTTATGAAGCTGTAGAAAAAAGAACACAGATAAACCTAGAAGTATGAACAAGGCTTTAAGGAACGGAATTTCTTGCCAAAAACAAAAAACCTTTAATACCACTCAAAAAACTATTATGTGAATATTGCATTTCACAGTTGTAAAATCACCTGCAAACCTAATTCTAGTGTCAGTTTCACAAAACTCCATGGAAATCGAAACTTGCCTGGTTCTCTCATCACTATGGATCGCTGTTACTCTGAACCCATTGACAGTAGTGTGTGGAATATTACTGGATGGGATGATGTTGTGTAGTGAGAATTATGCTGTGATGATTTATAATACATTGCTTTAACTTACTCCTATGAAGAAATGCCATTCCACCCACTATAACACAGTGGATAAAGGATGTCCTCTTCTATATTAAATTAAACCAAAATAATCCAATTGTTCAGTCCATACACTATCCAGATCTTTTTCAGAATTTGGCAAGAGTTTGTTATTAGCGTCCTTATGCAAACATTTTGTAAGAATGCTAAGTCTCTGTTAGCCGTTTTCATCGATCCCTCCAGTAAAACAAAAGTAGCCTGCAGCCCCCAAAGCCTTCCACTTGGGGTAGCGCTTTCGAACTGATGGATTGTTCTGGAGTCCAGTCTTCAATTCTAAAGTGCCATTTCACGTGAAAGCGCTCTAACTTGTGGCCTACCTTCATTTTAATGAAGGAATAGATTTACCAATATTTAAGAGAAAGATGCATGTTTTGAGTATTTCACTGGATGACATTACATGAATCACATATGAGATGTTTTTTCATGGATGTTTTGATATTGTTTGCTATTTTCAGCACTGGCCACCGTTCACATAACATTGAAATATAAACTTTATTTCCTTCATTTTTACATGAAAACATGAGATGTTGTGTGGCATATGGCTGATCTGGAAGTACATGCAGAAAAATGACAAACAATTTGAATACAGCCTCAGACAAATATTTCAAAGATTCCAAAATAAATTACATCCCCAAGCGGAAATTCAAATGTATGGCAAAAAAAAAACCACACAAAATATACACACATCGACTCACACTAAGACATAATAATAACAGCAGGTAAGTAATAAAACAGAATAAAAACACATAATCCAATAAATATCACGCTAAAAATAACTATAAAAAATTGAACTTTGTACTATTTTCATATGGCAGTAAATTTGGTTTCTGCCAAAGGAATAAAAGCAGACCTGAGAAACATGAGAGCAGCTTGTAATTCACTGATGACTGAGAATATTACACATTTGCACTTGTTCTTAGGCATTTTTGGACTTTTGTAATAATTCATTCCTAATTACGCAGATATAGCGGAACCTCTGAGAAAGCCAATAAGACCAGAACAAAACCTTTGTTAAATTGAAGTGAGCACTTATAAGCATAGCATGTCTGGAATATTTCAAATTAAATGTACCAACATTCGTAATCCAGTAGTGCTTCAAAGATTAGTGACTTGTGGATTGTGTCTGGGCTGAACTACTACGTAATATTTTGCTTATTAGGTATAGATATTGATGTTAAATGATGTAAAATTATATAATGAAGTTAAAATAACAAAAGAGGGGGGTGTAGTATAGCATGTAGACATCACAAGATGGAAAATTTAGAGCAAGAGAAAGAAGCAGGAAGGTGGGTAATTCTAGGTAGTGAACAGAACAAAAAAAGTTTAAAGAATAATTAAACATGATGCAAGAGACATTTGTTAGTTAGTAAGGTGATATTAAATTGATAGAAGTATTTTTTAGGTATGTTAAAATGTTTGCCTATATATTAATATATTAAACCAGACACAGCGTACAATAAATCTACGCAGAACCACAATAGATTCTAGTCTATCCCCCACAAGCTAAACTGAAATGTAGTATTCTATTTCTTGTCCCTCTGACTACAGATTAGTCCCAGTTCCTGATCTGCCTTGAAGTTGGTAAGGCATGGAGAGTTTTCAAACCGTATTCCATGACATATCGTATTGACCATGTTGAATGTACTGTACATATAAAACATACTGCATGTAATAAGTAAAGCATATGTAAGTTTGCCAGAGAAATAACACAACCTTTAAGCATAGAAAGTAACTGAAGTTTAACAAGAAACAGCTAAGTTAGTAGAAGAAACATTTTTTAATTTTTTTGACTTTTATCCTGCATGTATAATAACCTTTTCCTCTGTTTTTGTGTGAACTGTTTTGCTTTGACTTTTCATCCATCCATCCAATATCCAACCCGCTATATCCTAACTACAGGGTCACGGGGAGTCTGCTGGTGCCAATCTCAGCCAGTACAGGGCGCAAGGCAGAAAACAAACACCGGGCAGGGTGCCAGCCCATCGCAGGACGACTTTTAATTAAACCTTTTTCAAATAAACTTTATTGAATTGACGAATTTCTTTTGTTACACGTTTGACTCAGCTACACATGAGATTCTACAGTACTGTATTTCTTAACAGACACAACGATTAGGGTCAGAAAATGTCAGCGTTAAAATATCAGTGTTCTAGAAGGCAGTCCCCACTTCTTTAATTATATTTCAAGATTAGCAATAATTGCTAGTGGCTTTTGATGAGCGAACACCACAGAGTTTGCTTTTCCGTGAGTTCGGTGAAATTATAGAAATGTTCAGAAACTTGGTTTAACTTGTTGAAACTCAGTGTGTACTAACTGCAGAAAGAGGAGTCAGTTCCAGAAATAGGAGAGTGGCACAGGAAAAAGAACAAAGTCAAGGAAAAGCGAGGGTGAAAACTAAAAGTCAAGAAGAGAGAAGGTTGGAGTCAAATTATGAAGCAAAAATTAAAAGTCGAAAGTCAGAGCTTTGTTTTCAGTAACCAGTATTCAAAATATCAAGCAAAGTGAGTCACTAGGTTTGGTCTAACCTCAAATGCAAAATAGCCATCAAGGCGACTTTTAGCCCTTAATCAATTACCCTCAAGGTCATGACCCTAGAGGCCACATCACAAAATGGCCGTCCCATAGTCTAAGCAAAATGCGTCCGAAAAGATGTTAAATAAAAGTCAATTTGTAAATGAAGGCTCTAATTTAGAAAATAACCAAATAATGAAATACCTTGGGTGTATAAACCTCAGGAACCACGCCTTGCTGAGCTTTAATGCCTCAAAAAGTCTGGAAAATTTCATAACATTAAGTCAATACAGAAGGAGGAACTGAACTAGTTTTCAATGGATTATAATGGTGCAGTGGTCTTTTGAGTGTCCCAGAGGGCTAGGGAAACATCTTGCAAGTATGTTGGAACAATTAATGGACACAAATGTGACGTGAAGTGTGAGGCAGCAGTTACAAACACTACACTACTGTGCCTCAAGCGAGAAAACATGCCAATGAAATGATAACCACAAACAAAAATACAACAAATGTCCACATATTAGTAGGTGAGGTTGGGAGAATGCACTGATACAGCAGTTTAGGTCCCGAGTACAGCCATGCAACAGGTGACACTTCAGTACCACACTTGGTCGAATGGAATGGAACAGTGTGAGGTGTTTTTTTTTCTTAGCAGTGTTTGGAGTGCCAATCCTGTCACCAAACCCCAAGTTTTCCTGCCAAGTTGGAGGACCTGCTTGCACGGCTGGATGCAGGTTAACATCATGCATGGGCTGGAGCAGTTGCAGGTTAAGGGCCTTCTTCAAGAGCCCAATGGAGTAAATCACTTCCGGCATTTACAGGATTTGATCTGGCAACTTCCGATTACCGGCACAGAACCATAGCCTCAGAGCCACCACTCCGCCCTCATAAACTAGCAATATGTAAAAAAATATATATATGGCACCAATTGGCCCGGCCACACAGCATATTTTGATGTAGAGTTTCACCCAGCATGTGCTAACCAATGAGCTGGCACATCTTTTTTATTTCCAATCTACAGTATTTGTGCAGATGCCATGAAGAAGACAGAAATGCTTTTTAGGTAGTAATACATCTTTTGTTATTATTATTATTGTTTTACAGGGTGTCATGTGTTGTCTGACTGCGAGAGAGGGAGGGCTTCTTAAAGGTTTGTATTGACTGCCTCTGCATCTTAGAGCTAACTGCTTTTGTATTCAGCCTTCCCTTACATGGATCCAGCTTGCAGCTGGCGACAGGGCAGAGGCTCCGGCCACCAGGACTCAAAGATTGATATGCATTTCTGTGCTACTCCCTACTGGCATTTCTCTGTTTGAGCTTCTCAGTATCAATTGAGTCTTTGATGCAAGGGTTCTGCAATATATACTCGTGGGGCTATTCCCGTCACCACCTGATCACTACATAGTGAGGAGCATAAAATGCTTAATCTGGCAATGAAGACACAGCGTACAATAAATCTTTGCAGAACCACTAGTTATTTTCATTATAGTGTCATTATGGTCTGTTAATGTACCCCTTAAATGAAAATACTGTGAGTTACTGTGAGTACACATCCTGCTGGAGTAGTGACATCATAAATATGCAAAATGTGATACGCAGCATGCTTACAGTATGCATGCATAGCAGTTCTGCACATGGCTTCTACAACTCTATGATGTAATGCTGACCTTACAAAGGGATGTTGGGGAAAAAAATTTCCTCTAAGGTGGTTGCATGATGAATTTCCAGAAAAATCTTCATCAAACAAGCTCAACAACATTTATTTATATAGCGCATTTTCATAAAGGTAATGTGGCTCAAAGTAGTTTACATGATAAACAAAGAGAAAAAAGACAAAATAAATAAGAATTAGAATAAGGAAACACTAATTAACATGGAATAAAAGTAAGCTCCGAAGGCCAGGGAGGACAGAAAAAACAAAAAAAAAAATCAGAGAGCTAGAGAAAAAAATAAAATCTGCAGGGGTTCCAGGCCACAAGACCACCCAGCCCCCTCTAGGCATTCTACCTAATATAAATGATGTCATTCAGTCCTCATGGTATTCAAGGTTTCTCATGGAAGAACTTGATGATGACGGTCATGTGGACTTCTGGCCTTTAATCCATCAATGTAGGGACATCACTGTACTTTGATCAGGTGGTGGTGGCGCAGGTCGCCACCCCAGAAAAACGGAAACAGAACAGAAGAGAAAGTATAGGGTTAGTACAGATTTTGAATATGAATACCATGAATAATAATGATAATTAATTGAATATACAGAGCATCAGGATTAAACTAAGATGAAGGTTTGAGAAAGCCATGTTAAAGTAATTTAAACAGTTTAAAGTTAAAGTTTTTTAAAGTGCTCCACTGTATTAATCTGGCAAATTCCTATTGGCAAGCTATTCCAGATTTTAGGTGCATAACAGCAGAAAGCCGCCTTACCACTTCTTTTAAGTTTAGCTCTTGGAATTCTAAGCAGTCACTCATTTGAAGGTCTAAGGTTACGATTTGGAGCGTAAGGTGAGGTGTAAGACATTCCGAAATATAAAATGGAGCGAGATTATTTAAGGTTCTGTAAACTATAAGCAGGATTTTAAAGTCAATTCTAAATCACACAGGTAACTAGTGTAGTGACATCAAAACTGGAGAGATGTGCTAGGATTTTCTTTTCCTAGTTAGGATTCCAGCAGCTGCATTCTGCACTAGTTACAATCGATTTATGTCTTTTTTGGGTAGTCCTGAGAGGAAAGAGTTACAGTAATCTAGTCGACTGAAAACACAAGCGTGGATTAATTTTTCAGCATCTTGCAATGTTATAAGGGGTCTAACGTTTGCTATATTTCTTAAGTAGAAAAATGCTGTCCTAGTAATCTACTTAATATGTGATTTAAAATTTAGGTCAGAGTCAATAGTTACCCCTAAATTCCTTACCTCCATCTTGACTTTTAATCCAGTTTATTTCTAATAACCTCATTATATCCATTATTCCCAATCACTACAATTTATGTTTTCTCTTTATTTAGTTTGAGAAAATTACTACGCATCCATTCAGAAACACAAGTAAGACATTGTGTCAGTGAATCAAGAGAGTTGGGGTCATCAAGCGCTATTGATAAATACAGTTGTGTGTTATCAGCATAGCTATGGTAGCTCATGTTATGCCCCGAGATAACCTGACCTAACGGAAGCATGTAAATCGAAAAGAGCGGCGGACCCAGGATAGAGCCTTGTGGAACACCATATAGAATATCATGTGTCTTTGAAGTATAATTACCACAACTTACAAAGAATTTTCTACCTGCCAGGTAGGATTCAAACCAATTTAAAAAACACTGCCAGGGAGGCCCACCCATTGACTAAGGCGATTTCCAAGAATATTGTGATCAATGGTATCAAATGCAGCACTCAGAGGTTGAGAACAGATAAATGGCCTCTGTCTGCATTTACCTGCAAGTCATTTACTACTTTAACGAGTGCAGTTTCTGTACTGTGATTTGTTCTGAAACACGACTGAAACTTATCAAGAATAGCAGGTTTATTGAGGTGGTCATTAAGCTGCATAATGACTGCCTTCTCTAGGATTTTACTTAAGAAAGAAAGGTTAAAAATAGGTCTAAAATTTTCAAAAGCAGAGAAGTCAAGATTATTTTTCTTCAGCAGGGGTTTAACTACAACATTCTTAAGGCAGTCTGGGACGACCCCCGCATCTAATGACGAGTTTACTATGTCAAGAATATTATCAATTAGCACGCCCAATGCTTCTTTGAAAAAACTTGTTGGTATTGGGTCGAGGACGCAAGGTGGAGGGTCTCAGTAGAGAAATTATTTTATATAAATCAGGTACTGTAAATCTATCCTGGTGAAAGAATTTAATTTGTTTAAAATGGAATACTGGGGTTTAAGTGGTTCAGTATTGGGGAGATGTGCTATATTATTTCTAATCAAAAATTTTTTAATAAAAAATACAGCAAAAGCCTTCAAGTTTCACTGTAAGTTTTTTGGAGACATTCCATTGAGTGTCCTGGATTTAGCAGATGATCAATCGTAGAGAATAAGACTCTGGAATTAATAGCATTGTTATTTATAATTCTAGAGAAATAGCAGCGCCTCTCAAGACAGACTGTGTTATTGTATTCCGTTATTTTAACCTTCAATATTTCATAATGGACAGTCAGTTAAGTTTTTCTCCATTTGCTCTCTGGCATGTTCTCTTAAGATGAGACACTCTTTGGGTCTTCCACGGTATAACAGTACTAGAAGATTTTTTAACTATCTTTTCAGGCGTGACTATGTCAGCAGCAGCTCTCACCTTAATATTAAAATTTTCCACCTTACTATTTACATTATTCTCACTATTGTAGTAAGAACTACAAACGGACTAGTTGCTTAGAATGTTTGTAAATTTTGAAGCTGCTGATGAATCAAAGAAGCGTTTTATAACAATACTAGCCAACCTGTGGCGTACCATACGCCACATAATAAGGCTGGTTTTTTAATGATTTTTAAGCACAGGGAGAAAATTAACATTTGAAAAATCGGTAACATAATAAATCAGCAAGAAAAGCAACATTATAGCAATGCACGGAACAAACGGAAGTTTGCTATGGTGCACACGGTCGTGCGTCGTAACCGAAAACTCGGTTTTTAAAGACTGCTTACTTCATTGTGTTTTAACCTCAGTTGTAAAGGATTGTTTTGAGGATCCCATGGGATACCCCTCGCAAACCGTTTAACACGCTGCATATGACGATTCACCTCCGTGAGAAACATGCCTCTATGAACAGTCAACGTTGCTCGGAGGTGCCAGGAGTTGGTGGGCGTGGCTCCTTCTGCGTGCGCCATAGGTGTCTTACTTGTCGGCGGCTCAGTGAGTCCACGCCCCTTCCGGCTTGCTTTCCATGGTTGTCTTGCCTTAGTGAATTATATATATAGATGCTTCTCGTGAATATTTTCTATCATTATTTCTATATTAAATAGTAACAGAAAATGGTCTGATTGACCAATATCAATGATCTGCTTCACATCAATTTTTAGTCCTTTGGTAATTACTAAGTCTAACATATGACCTGCTTTATGTGTAGGCTGATTAACGAGCTGTCTCAAATCAAAAGAGTCCAGGAGGTTCATGAATTCTTTTACTTTCGGGTCACACTGATTATCGATATGAAAGTTAAAGTCACGACTATTAAGAGTGTGTCATAGTTCGTAATTGCAATTGACACCAAGTCTAAGAATTCCTCAAAGAAAGACGCATTGTATTTAGGAGGTCTATACACGGATAATACTAGAAAGTGAGAATCTCCATGAATAACAACGTCAAGATACTCAAAGGACTTGAATTTGCCAAAGCCAACATCTTTACACTTTAACTTTAATAAATGTTTGCTAAATCTCCACTTTTCTTACCTTGGCTATCCGCATGAGCAAAGCTGTAATTTGGAGGCGCAGATTCAATTAAAACAGCTGCACCATCTGAGCTAAGCCACGTTTTATTTAGTACAATAAAATCAATTTTCCTATCACTAATAAGATCATTGATGGAAAACGTCTTGTTGGTCAATGCTCTAACATTTAATAGAGCCATATTTAATGTTTCGGAAGAGCAGAACTGAATTGTATGTGCATCATGAGTATTTGAGATAGAAATTAAGTTATTTTTATTAGCACCGCTCTGTGCGTATTTTTTATTTAATCTATAATCTGTTTTTATAGTTTTAATGTATTGTTCATCTAGAGGTGTAATTGTAATTAAATTATTCGTATTTATGCTGCAGTGAACACAACTTATTCGCTGCAAGAAACGCTTTGGTGAACTTCGCCACTCAACACTAGTAGAGGCTTAATGCACAGGCCATTCAAACAGATCAACAAGAACGGGCCAGGACTGAATTTTCTAAATGCCTTTCAAAGATTTTTGTAGCAAAGATACAAAAAATGACACAGACTTGGGAAAGCAAGTCAATAGAGCTTTACTGTGTCATGGAAAATTCAATATGCTCACTCTGGGATATGACAAATTATTAAAAGAAGTCAGAAAAATTCTTGGTGGTCCTATTACTAATTCAAATTCTTAGCCGTAGCTCCTCTAGTAAGAAGTCATTTTATCATTTGAAATCCAAATGTACACCAACATCTTTTATAGGAGGGACACAATGACATAATGTGTCACATGAACAGCAGTAGCAAAAGTAAACAAGATGGTGTTCTGCTACAATTGACTAAAAGGGCAGAATGTTAGAAAGGCACCAGAACCAGGAGATGAGAACAAAATGTAGTCAGGAACAAGCCAAAGTCAAAGGCTAAAAAAAGTCGCAAATCAAAATAACAAAGCCAAATACAGAACAAATAACTAAAATTAAAAAAAAAAAAATCACACAAACATCCCGACCTCCTAATTTGATTTTTAAATAGCAATATACACCACAAAAACTCACATTTGATCAGGAAACCTGGATTGTTATAATGTAGAGCTCACTAAAATCAAACGTAGGCCTTAAACTCAGGCCTGCACTCTAGACAGGTCTAAAAAACATCAGGCAGGCCTCATTCAGTAAGCCGGGCCCTGAGAAATTAAGAAGCAGACTTTGTGCCCCACACATCAAAAAAGAGACCACTATTATCTTTCACAAAATTGAGAGGGGACATTGAAAAACCCTGGCTGAAAACAACAAAACAATCTTTCGCATTATTATTATTTTTTTAGTTAAAAAACGAATTTAACACAAAATTGACTTTGTTTTAATTTTCTGTAGTAATATCTTAGCCTTAACAATCATTATGCTGTCATTTTAGGTATTTCTGAGGTCAAGGAATTCAGTGGTTTTATTTATTTATTTTTTTTATTTTATTTTTAAATTCTTTCTCCCTCTATGCCATACTGATTTTACATAAATTGTGCCATTGTCGTTGTGCAGGTGCTAGGCTTAACAATCATAGGTGCATTTGTGTGACAGCATCACCGGATAAAGGTCATTTAAGAATAAATTATTTAAATATATTATATTATTATTTAAATATAAATCATTTAAGAATAGTATTCAGATTACTTTGTAAGAATTTGCCATGCGGCTGTTTATATTGTTATAATCTTTTGGTTTTGACTCGTTTTGGTTTCTGGGGTTCGATTCTTGCCTGTAATATTGGTTGACAATATCGGTCGTGAACACCCTGATTTCTGCTTTATGTTTTGGAGTGTATTTAAAATACTTATTTACCTAACCACTGTCATCGTCCTTAGCTTGCTTTTCTGACTTCATCTCCTGGGTCTTAATCTAAAATCATGTATTATTGTTTCTTCCTCTGCAGTTCTTGCACAAAAATCAAGAACTAGAGATAACAGAAAATATTTAAAAACAGAACTTATGAAATGAAGAATCCAAAAACAGATGAGCAACAGGAGTAGTAAACCTAACTAATACCTTTTTAACTCTTTCAGGGCTGATGTCGACTGTTGTCAAAAGGAGGAGTTGACGATGGTAATCAACTGTAAACTGTGACAAAAACAACTGTTATGTTTTAGTTGGAGTCTCGTTGCTAGAAGGAAAGTTAGCTTTGTTGGTTTTGACCAAGATTTCCTGCATTCCCATGAGTAGCAAGGCACAAACAACGGCAAAAATGGCCCTGACACTTGGAGAGAGATCAAAGCGGATGCGTAAAGCAGAATACTTCAGAGACGACATTTTGCCTATTCTCTCTCAACTGGACTATGACTTATCAGACTCTGATTTTGATACAAGCAATCGAAGACGAATGTGAGGTTCCAGATTCAGCTGATTGGTCCCCAGCTATTCATGGTACTGAACAGGTGCAAGCCTATGGCACTGTTCGCCATGGAGGACTGCCACTTAACATTGATAAGAGGTAGAATCCAGACAGCAATGCACTGCGACCGTGACCTCTACTGCTGCCCCAGCCACACGAAGACAGCCTGGCAGCAAGCCTGACACACATTCTGTGTGAAGCCATTGCTTTTCAGAAAACTGTTGTTTGGAAAAAATATTCAGCCCTCAAAAAGTTAATAATAATAATTCATTACATTTATATAGCGCTTTTCTCAGTACTCAAAGTGCTATCCACACAGGGAGGAACCGGGAAGCAAACCCACGATCTTCCACAGTCTCCTTATTGCAAAGCAGTAGCACTACCAGCTGCACCATCAGGAGGCCTTGCCCCCTGAGGTTCAATATACAGAGCAAAAGGTTAATAATTAACACAATTTACATACAATTTAAAAAAATAATAAACAACACAATATTAATTAAAAGATGATACAATACAACATTTAAGACAACAGAAACAAATTATATAAAACACAAAAGAAAACAAAACAACTATTGAATAAAAAGAAAAGAAACTCAAGCCAGCAAGGAAGTCCAGGCCAAACCATAATACAGACATCAGGGCTAAAGCATTGCCCATTCTCTTTTATAGGTGGCGATGACTCAAACTGTCACATGTGTCAGTGTCACCTGACCAGCACCCAGCACAACAATAGTAAACAATATGGACAATAATATGCAGAGGCAGCCATAAAAAGGCTGGCAAGCCTCCAAGGAACAGAACACATAATAGAGTTGTGTGAAAGTACAGTATAACGTATCAAATCCATACATATTAAGGGCACAGTTAAATTCTGCATGGTGCAAAACCCCAAAGTCATGACACATATTGGTAGCCATGCAAATTTACCCATTAAATTGCAGGAACAAAAAAGCTAAATGTCACCATCAGAATAGTAATAAGAATAAAATAATAAACTACAAGAAAATTAGATCTAATTAATTAAAAAATGAATCATGATGAATTTTGGTAATCAAAACCAGATTCATCACATAAAGTGTCACCAAGGTGCCAGACAAATTCCCTTTCAGTTCCACGAAAGAATTAAGTAAAGTTTCTTTGATCCTCCTTTCATCCATCCATCCATTATCCAACCCGCTATAACCTAACTACAGGGTCATGGGGGTCTGCTGGAGCCAATCCCAGCCAACATAGGGCGCAAGGCAGGAAACAAACCCCGGGCAGGGTGCCAGCCAACCGCAGTGCTTTCATTTAAATATTAAAGTCATGAAATAATTAATGGTCCCATCCAAACTGGTAATTTTCTGTCTTATTTTAGAACAAAAAGATTCATAAGGCAAAAGAATACAATGCCACCTTAAATTTCTAGGTGTTATTTTAACATTTGCTTTTGCCTTTGTTTGTTTTGTGAATGGTGTGTTAGTACATTTAAACCAGGATGAAGGCAAAAATAAAATAAAAAAGAGGCCTGGATGCTAAAAGAAATGGCAAATCCAAACAGAACTGTGGCACAGAGACAACATGGAATATGTTGAATCCGTGGTTTTCTATATTTATTTTTTAATCATTTTTATTGGGTTTCAATGAAAGGAAAAAGAAAACATTTTCCCATATATATTTGAAGCCCACTAAAATCTCCATCCAGGCTGAACCCACCCAGGAGGTTTATAAAAAAAAAAGAAACAGAGCAAATACAGGAATAAAGCATGCAAGTCACTGACAAAGCCCAGAGGTCTACACATGCAGCTGAACAGGAGAAACTGAAATTCATAAATGAAGTCGGATCATAGGCTCACTGTCATCCATGACTTAATCATGGGAATAATGCCTTTTCACTTGCTGATAGTTTGATCCGATACACCATTGATCCGTGTGGCTGACATTTGTAAAAGCACAAGATTATTAAATAAAAGGTCCTCCAGACAGGTGTCATTTATTTATTAATAATGTCCAAGTCAGACCAGGGAAGCAACTGTAGTTGTTCAGAGGTGTGAAGAACAACACTAAAACAACTAAAGATACCATAATCTCATGGAAAAATTAAAGATCACGGCACCAATTTCGAACATAAGCAACATAACAAAAAATTCCAAATGAGCAATTGTTAAAAATACAGGGATATGTTAGTAGAGTTTTAAACAATTTTGTGTTTTTCTGTAATGAAGGTTGGAAAAGGCAGAGGCCTTCTGCGTCTGTGTCATGTCTGTTTCTTTTCACGTCCCTGTAAAGCAGGACAACGCTCAATTTGGCCTATAAAGTAATATAATATTAAGAGGAATGTGGCTACGTGGTGTAGGGGATTCGATTGGTAACATGACTTGAAGAGCAATGTCTTGATGGCCATTTTCTACCTCTCAAAAGGAGACCTTAGAAGCATGTCAGGATCATGAGGTGTTTTTATCTTGACTGACTGACAAACTGCCTAAATATTTCAAGCATTTTTACTACCACTGCACACTGCATATTGCTTTCTTTTACGTGCAAATTTTTTTCTACAGATCTAATTTGTGTGCTTTTTTAGGTCTGTATGTTGTATGCTTCTTCCCAAAGCCTAGAAGCAGGATTCACTTCAAAAACAGATGAAGTTTTTTGAATTTCAAAACTCTGAATTGGGAGAGAGGAGAACATAAAAACCATTGGTCAACAAACAAACCAAAGCTTCTTTAATATCTTCTTTAATAGCTTATTATAGTGATGCTTTAAAAAACAAAAAAAAGAAGATCAAGGAGAAAAATGTATTCAAAGAGGTAACCTTTTACACGTTAAAACCACCACAAATGAAAGCCAACCCTAAATCAAGAAATCTTAATCATAACACCAAGCCAAACTCATAAACCAGAAAAAATGACTTACAAAATCAAAATCCATAATAGCTCCAATACCCTGAAGAATTACCTAACAGCAAAGCAGTCATTTCATTGACTGATTGCTCTTAACTAGGTAGCTTAAGCTGTTAAATAGGCATTAACCAGCTGTAGCATCTGTTGGGTTCTGCTCTCCTAGTCTCAGATCACAAGGTACCTTATATATATCTATACTAATAAAAGGCAAAGCCCTCACTGACTGACTGACTGACTGACTGACTCACTCACTCACTCACTCACTCACTCACTCACTCACTCACTCACTCATCACTAATTCTCCAACTTCCCGTGTAGGTAGAAGGCTGAAATTTGGCAGGCTTATACCTTACAGCTTACTTACAAAAATGAAGAAGGTTTCATTTCGAAATTATACATGTAACGGTCATAACGGTCGACAACGTCCGCCATGTTGAACTCTTATTTTATGGCCCCATCTTCACGAAATTTGGTAGGAGGCTTCCCTGCGCTAACCGAAACCGATGTACTTACTTATTTTGATGGTATGACGCCACTGTCGGCCGCCATATTGAACTTTCCAACGTCACCAATTTTCAAACTTCCCGTGTAGGTAGAAGGCTGACCCCATCTTCACGAAATTTGGTAGGTGGCTTCCCTGCGCTAACTAAAACCAATGTACGTACTTATTTCGGTGGTATGACGCCACTGTCGGCCGCCATATTGAATTTTCCAAAGCCACTAATTCTCCAACTTCCGATGTAGGTAGAAGGCTGAAATTTGGCAGGGTTATTCCTTACAGCTTACTTACAAAAGTTAAACAGGTTTCATTTCTAAATTCTACATGTAACAGTCATAACGGTCGACAACGTCCGCCATGTTAAACTTTCTTATTTATGGCCCCATCTTCACGAAATTTGGTAGGCAGCTTCCCTGCGCTAACCGAAACTGATGTACATACTTATTTCGGTGGTATGACGCAACTGTTGGCCGCCAGATTGAACTTTCCAACGGTCTTTGTTACCTATGGGCCCATCTTCAAGAAATTTGGTACGCAGGTTCCCAACACTAACTGAATCCTACTTACATACATATATACGTCCATAGCCTGCAGCTCGGTCGCCGTGTGAGGCAGCGACCCCCATCCCCACACCTCCCACATTGTTGGCTGCCTGCCTATATAAGGCCGTCCATTGCTCCGGTCTCTTCATTCCGTTCCTTACTTCGCCATGGTATTCACGTCTCCCTGCTGATAACTACAGCCTTTTTATTTAATCCACGGCTTCTCCGCTGTTTTATTGTTCGTTTATTATGATTATAGTTATTGTATAGGTATTTTAGACTTAGTTTACATTGTTCAGGTACCCATTTCCCTTATCATTCCAACCATACCCCCATTAACATGTCTATCGAGGTGATCACCATTGATCAAAGAACTGCCACTTACCGAGTGGTTTCCATGCCCGGAGATGGCACCTACCTTTTCCATTCTCTTTGTTACATATTGCACGGCCATATCAGGCTCACTCTTGATATCTGGAGAAACATTGTGTCTTATGTATTGAATGACTGGGACAGGTTCAAGGTGTGGACTGATGACGGTACAGGAAATAATTATACTACACAGGAGCACTATAAGAGTGAAATGCTTAAGCCCTTCACCTATGGTTCTGCATGTGAGTTGATGGCTGCCGCTGAATTGTTCGGTTGTCGCTTTCAAGTGTACCGAAATGGCCAAATATTTTACACCTTTGGAGAACCGCCAATGCCTCTTAAACATCTTAGATTCACAGCTGATGATTTGAGTAATGGACACTTTGATGTTTATGAATGATTAAACTCTCAAAAGCTGGATGTGAAGTTATCGATGAAACCAGTTGTATGCTTACAACGCTTGACAGATACCGAATGTCACTTCAACACAAGTCCTGCAAATACTGTTGTAATTGAAGCAAACCATGAAACTCAAACCGATTATGACAGCAGCAATCCAAGCTGTGAAATTTGAAACAAGATTACTGTTCACATGGCCAACTGTATGTTGCATGCTTAAGAGTAAGCTCAGTGCACAGCTTGGTCATATTACAACCGGAGGGCCGAACTCACAATGTGGTATACACAGAGATCCTTAACAAATAATTATTGGTATATTTTCCCTCAGTTTTAAAAAGGTTTACTTTTCTTCTTAATAAAAATTTGAAGGCAGTACTTCGCTGATGCAAAGCTTGGGTATTTTGCTAGTATATACAGTATATATACAGTATATATAGATCAATTATACATATATTCAACAAATGAAAGATATATAAAAGAAACAAAAACAATCAACTACAAAATATATAAAATACCACTTTAAAGACAACAAAAAGCTCAAATAAAAAGAAAACATATGTGAGGCAGGGATGAGACCCTGGCTTTTACATCCCATGTGGTTTTTTGTTTGCTCTTTAGAAGCTACTTTATTTTATGATAACACTATTCTTAAAAAATAAATTTACTGTACTTTTTTGCTTTTTTGTTTCACTTGCCATTTTATACATATAGTCTTCTCCATGTCCCTTCACATCCACAATTACCTTTTTATTGTCTTGAGGCTGTCTTGGAGTCAGGTGGTTATTGTGAGACCATTTTGTGAGATTTGCAGTAACATTGTTTTGCTATCGCTGTTAATCAATGCAATTACAGCAAATCTGATGATGTGTCTGTTGCTGTAGTTGGCTATACTGCTATGGCTGAAATAGCCTTGAGGGCATTGTGTGTTTAAAATGAACGTTGTGTGGCTTTCTAATTTATTATTACCTCTTGCTGACCTGTGTCCAGGTTAATTTAGAGTTAATAATAATAATAATAATAATTATTATTATCATTATACATTTTAAGTAATCTTTCATGACACTCAGGGTCAACTCACAGGGTAAAACAGATCATTAGTAAAATTCACAGTTATAAAGCAACAGTAAAAAATTAGTAAACATAACACAAAAGTAGTATCGGTACATATAAGGAACAGTTGGCTGACAGTTCAAAGTCGAAAGAAGTGAGATTTTCAAGCAGATTTAAAGGTTGTAATTTCAGATGTGGGAGGGTAAAGTTTTCCAGAGTTTGAATGCAGCAACAAAAAAGGCGTTTGTACCCATAATACTGAGGTTAATAATCAGGACAGTTAGTAAACCTACAGATGAGGATCGCAGGGAAACAGGAGTATAAGGCAGGCCTGCAATTCTGATATTATACTATAGCTTGGATTTCATGCCTGACTCAGTTTTGTGTCATCCTTTAAATATATCATTTTTCTATGAGTAATGTTTTGATGATTTATTATCTTGTATTACTGTATTGCGGCAATTATGTATGTAATGTTTTGTTTTATTTACAATGTTTATTTTATATTGAACCTTAGGGGGCAGGGCCTCCCTTGACATTGAAGCTGGGGGACTGCACCTAGGTCTATTTAAGTCAACAAAACTTGCAAGTTAATATTATGACATCAGTTTATTCTTCTGTGCACCTTATCTCTTTATGTATTTTGAGGTTTGAATTTAAAATTTATCATTTTTAATACTTTTTTAATTTCTGGTTTGTGGCATTGGCTTTGTTGAAAAGATAACAATTTTGCCTTTTTACTGAGAATGTATTTTGTCAATGAATTTTTTAAATAGAGGTATTTGCTCTGTTTTGGTTATTTAGGCCATGGATTTTAAGCTTCTCCTTTCACTTTAATCCTTGACCTGTTTTTGATGTGTAGGTGTCAAGCCTTATTTTTGAGTTTGGGAGCAGATTTGCCTTATGTTTCTAAGCCTCACTGGAGTTTTGATGCCTAGTGTTAAAGGTTAAGCTTTATTTTTTTAGTTTTGTGAAGCCAGCAGATCATAACAACATGCCAAGGACAACAAAAATAAACATTGAAGTTTAATCCTGCTTAGGTGTAGCAATTTGTAAAGCAGAGCAATAGTTAATAAATTATATGCCAACAAAAATGTCCCACCTATAACAAACATGAAGACGGCACAGTCTTGCTAATTTGATATGCAAAATGGAATGAGTCTAGGGATCCCAGAACAGTTTGAGTGATGTGAGTCATTAATATACTATCCTAGTCACAAAAGTAGCAGAAACATGACAAATTACTATTTTCATCACGGATTTGGAAAGTATGATATAAATTATATGAACATATTTCCTGAAAAGTGTGAAGATAACAATCTGTTCTTAAGACTAAAACATTTGAGTTTCAATATAATACATTATGATTTTTTTTATCAAAATATTGTTTTTATTCAAGTGCACCCAAAAGCCTTTAAAGTATAAGGACTGGGATCATGAATAAAATATACCTAGATAAATGTAGCATTAAAGATAGCACTGGAAGTGTATCAGCTAGTTTTTTATATTATAATAATATAATATATGAGATGAAACCAGACATTTTATATATGTATAAACTGCTGCAGTCTAAAGAATTTTGTTCAAAGGTATTGCAAAGCTGATCCTCAACCTTCACATCATCTCCATCAGGACCACATATATATCTATATTTCAGGGTTAATGTCTGTACCCAGTAACAAGGAAGGTCACTGCCTTTTTCCAACAGTAGTATTTGTTTAAAAAAAGTGAACATGACTGTGTGAAAAGAGTCAAACAACAAGAAACAAACAGGGCTCTGGTGTTAGCTCAGTTTTCATTTTGTTCTGCAGTATCAGCCAACAACTACTGTTCTGCAGCCAAAACTAAAACACCAGCAGATTGTTTCTCAATAGTTTTTAAAGACTTAAGGTTTGGAGGACCTTTTTAAGAGACTTTCTGTTTCACGCTATGATAAGAGCCAGAAGCAATTTGACCACAACACTAAAAAACTTAGCTGAGCTGAAGAGGAGACTCTCCAAGCAACACAATCTTTTTACCTGGGAAAGAAAGTATCATATACTGTATACTCGTAGATAAGTTCTCCCACTGATAAGCTGTGGATAAGTCAGGACTTGATTTTACAGTATAATTTCTGGTATTTTATAATACAAATAATTATAATCGTATAAGTCGAATGCGGAAAACTCACACTATTTGTCCAAGAGATTATGATATGCTAATGCCCACCTAAGAGAGTAACCACGGAGCACACAGCAATTTTTTTTTTATGTGGGTGTGGCAATGCACTGTCTCAGCGTGTGCACCTAACCTCTCTCTCTCTCTCACTCTATTGTGCCTACGTGACCACTTGGTAATACCCAAACTATTCTGAAGCGACGTTTGCACTGTTTTGTGTTTTTTGTATCTCACACCCTTATACACCTTTATCGTAAGAGCATCCGTTATCTACGATGGAGCATTTGATCAGAAGGGAATATGAAGCTGGTTTTAAATTAAACGTTGTTGAAGTAGTGAAAGAAATTGGTAACTGTGCTGCTGCAACAAAATTCGATGTGTCTGAGAAACTGGTGGGAGATTGGAGGAGGCAAGAAGATGTAAAAAAAAATAAAAATTAAGTGGCACATTTTTGAACAGGCGTATAAGTCGGGGTCTGATTTTATGATCGATTTTTTGGATTTCAAGACCTAACTTATACGTGAGTATATACAGTATATTCGACTCCACGCCATGCACAACTAAAACATGCAGACAAGTTCCTACTGGATAGCAGTTTTTCTGTCTATAGAGGGGAAAAGGAGAAGAGGGTATGTTTTTGCACAGCACCACCTCATGTCACATAAGCCCTTATGCTGTTCCTCATGCACAGGTGTGACAATGGATATAAATAAGTGAGCCAGAAGACATCAGCCACTCCAGATTTTCCTTGTCTTCTGAGCTACAATTGAGGAGATGAGGTAATACCAAATAGGTGTTGCAAGTTGGGCACACTCACCAAGGCTCCACAGTCTACACTGTTCCACTACCTTAAAAAGGAATATGTTAAAATGTTAAGCACATAATTTTAAAAAAGCATTCAGGTGAGGATGTGAACAATGAGAAGCAGTAAAAAGCCCAGATAGGCGATTGTGAACTGGGGGCTGGTGTTTGTCCAGACAACTTTGGGCACAAAGTGAAGACCAACCCTACTCCAGTACAGAGCTAATTAATACATGTACACAAACACTCACTCAAACTGGACTAATGTACAGTTGTCAATTAACCTACCACACATGTTTTTTGGAAATGGAATGAAGACTGTAGTACCCATGCAGATATGGGGAGAATGTGAAAGCTTTATGGAGGTAAGGTCCAAGCCAAGATTAAAATCCAGGACTCTGGAGTTGTAAGGTAGATACTATATTACAATTTAGTAAGCCATATACAGTCCTGTATTAACAATCTCATTTATCGTCATATTCTAATCCCCTTTCAATTTGGAATGCTAGACTTATTTTTATAGAGATGTGAGGTTGAAGAAACATAAGGGATGAGATGAATTAATTTTTCTATAGTTCTGGATCACAGCTTGTTCTTATTTAATATGGAGTATGATAAAAGCAGGGCTTGTGGAGCTTCCCAAAATGTTTTAGTAATGTCATTATTGCCATCCTCAGTATTGCAAAAGGGTGTTTTTTATTTAATACATGCTCTGAAAAATTAGTAACTCTTCTTCATATCTAATGTGAGTAAAAAGTCAAACTTCCTTGTCAAAAGATAGGTATCAAATTTTAAGACATAGTGGAGTATCTATGAAAAATTATGGGGCCACTAGAACCCATAAGGTTTTGGCACTAATACTATGAGACTAGAGCATGGATTATGACTCACCTCAATGACCCTTTGGTATATATTTTTTTCAACTTCTAGGTGTACCTCAATCCATTTTACTTTGGGAGATGCAATATGGCTTTTTCTAAAACTCAGGTTTGGGTTCAATTTGAATGTCATCTGCCTCAAGGGATTTGAATTCTAGTTTTTTTTGTAATACAGTGATCCCTCCTCGATCGCGGGGGTTGCGTTCCAGAACCCACCGTGAAAGGTGAAAATCCGCGAAGTAAAACCATATGTTTATATGGTTATTTTTATATATTTTAAGCCCTTATAAACTCTCCCACACTCTTATAAACATTTCCTGCACATTTATACAGCATAAACCCTTTATATTCTCTTAGATATTAGGTAAGATTCGTTTAAATTATGTATGTAAACACACTGTTTATATACTACGCACAAACATACGTATCGTATATCATTGAGGAGTTTCATTTAATACGTAATACAGTTTTAAACACATTGTAATTGATTAGGTAATATAAAAATAAATGACAAATCTACAACATGTAAATATAAATAAAACCTAAATGTTATTTTAAAGATATTGAGCGTCTCCGATATCACATATGTTACAGCCATTATGATAGACAGGCCACCAGCAATAAATACGTACAATGGAAGAAAAATTGTATAAAATGTGTGTACAGTTACACTGAACGTACGTACATGTACTAAGTGCGTAGAAAATTAGTGGGTACTGGGTACTCACCAACAATGACACAACGACTTGTCCGATAACAATGACATAAATGTTACTGCACAACAAAGGAGAGCATTACAGCTCTTCTAAAGGAGCCTCTTCAGGTGACTGTGTAGCACCACGGTGTAGCTGTCCCCTTCCTTCAACATATCCAAAACATTTACCTTTTCAACAATCGTTAGCATCTTCCGTTGGCGCATGGGCACTGCCCCGGAAGCAGTAGCAGGAGCAGATCATTTTGGAGACATAACGAAGGGCTTGACTGCGCACAAAGATAAACACAAAACAGAAGAAAAGTGAACTATTTACACAGCGAAACACGTTGATGCTGAATGAGCGAGACGAGATGCTGGCTAACGCAAAGTGGAATTGAATACTGCTCTCCGTCACTGAGCCAATCAGTACCCAGGAACTTAACCGCGTGCTCTGATTGGGTAGCTTCTCAGCCATCCGCCAATAGCGTCCCTTGTATGAAATCAACTGGGCAAACCTATTGAGGAAGCATATGCCAGAAATAAAAAGGCCCATTGTCTGCAGAAATCCGCAAAGCTCCAAAAAATCCACGATATATATTTATATATGCTTACATATAAAATCCGCGATAGAGTAAAGCCGCAAAAGTCGAAGCTCGATATATAGCGAGGGATTACTGTATTTTTACAACAATTTCATGAACTTATTGCAGAAAAATTATCACAGAAAGTAGAAACCAAAGACTATAATTATACTTTAATGTTAGAGATATGCCTGGCCAGTATGGCTGGACACTTCAAAAACTGTTAAAACCCATCTCTTTAATTTGGCTTTTTCTTGATCTCATATGAAATTAGTAGCATTGCTAACATTTCCTCCTACTAGAAGACGGTGGAAATTTGCTCTTATTGTAAAATGCACTTGTATTTGCAGATTTATTGACTGGTCATTAATCACTACTCGTTTGCGTTTTCATTCTTTTCCGATACTCAGTGAAGGAACTATATACCCCCTGGTCTAAGTATTTTGCAGCCACCTACAATACTGGGAAGATGAACAGAGCTCTGAAAAGTATCATGTGAATGATGACACATTCATGGACTGTAGAATGCCCAGAGGGGTTGTGTGGTCTTTTGGCCTTAGCAGCTGTGGAGGTTTATTTTCTCAAGCATCCCACCAGCTGGTGCTTTTGTTTTCCTCTCTTTCCTGGCCATCTGATTAAAATATTACAACAATCTACAATAGAACAGGCCATTCAGCCCAACAAAGTTGCCAGTCCTATCCACTTAATTATTTTCAAAATAACATCAAGTTTTGTTTTGAAGGTTCATGAAATTCTACTGTCTACCACACTATTCCGTAGCTTATTCCATGCGTCTATGGTTCTCTGTGTGAAGAAAACTTCCTAATGTTTGTGCGAAATTTACCCTTAACAAGTTTCCAACTGTGTCCCCGTGTTCTTGATGAACTCAATTTAAAATATCAGTCTCGACCCACTGTACTAATTCCCTTCAGAATTTTACAGTCCAATCATGTGTCCTCTTAATCTTCTTTTGCTTAAACTGAAAAGGATCAGCTCTTTTAATCTGTTCTCATAACTCATCCCCTCAGTACTGGAATCAGCCTAGTCGCTCTACCTTGGACTTTTTCTATCACTTCTATTTTTTTTTTTTTTTTGTAGCCTGAAGACCAGAATTGTACACTGTACTCCAGGTGAGGCCTGGCCAGTGTGTTATAAAGCATGAGCATAACCTTCTTGGACATTACACATCAGGGTGCTATATAACCTAATATTCGGTTAGCCTTCTTAATGGCTTCTGATCATAGCATTTGTTATTATGCTGCACATTCTTTTTCTCATTCCTACTACTTTTCCTCTCATGAAAAACTGTTGTTTTGTTTTTTACTTTTTACTTAATTCTGTTTAGCTATTACCACTGTAAAACCCTTTCAGTTACTTTTATGTATGAAAATGTGCTGCATAAATATGTTATTACTGTTCTAACATGATCACTGGGGCAGATTGTCATGTGGAGGTGGAGTGGTGGCTCTGAGGTTAGGGATTTTCACTTGAAATCGGAAGGTTGCAGGTTCGAGTCCTGTAAATGACAAAAGTGACTCTACTTTATTGCGCCCTTGAGCAAGGCCCTTAACCTGCAATTGCTCCTTCCAGGGTATGATGCTAATCTGAATCCAGCCCTGCATGTAGACCTCCAACTTGCAGGGAAAAAAACCTGGGGGATGGTGACAGAATTGACACTCCAGCCACCATAAAAAACCTTACACTGGTTCCATTCCATCTGAACTAGTGTGGTGCTTAGGTGTCACCCATTGCATGGCTGCACTCGGGTCCGAATCTGGCAGATCCTGAGTTGGTTTGTCATGTTGTGAGTACAGCAATGCACTGTATCAGCATATCAGCATGTGCTCCTAACCTCTCTCTCTACCTCATGCCTTCCTGTTCACTGTTTTGAGTTGAACACCACTGTTTGGCACTGTGTTAGCTCATGGCCATGGCTATATTATTGCCAGTAGTGATACCAATTGTTAGGCGAGTGACTGGGCATTATCAAAATCATTGCATCAACATGCAGCGTCTATTGAAGATAGTTGGATTGTACAGGTTTTTGAATATTATAATAAAATATATATCAACTCGGGTGAAAGTAGCAATTTCTGTTTTGTTAGGGACATATAGTTACAGTTAGGGCGTTTTTTTCTTCTTCAGAATTTTTTTAAACTTCTTGTTTGGCTTAGACACTCTCAATTGTTAGCCTCTCTGGCTTTTTTTGTGCCCCTTTTTATTATTCTGACCACCTTAAAACATAATCGTCATATCTTGGCCATTACACAATACTACACAATCTTGTGTGTCTTTTCTCTCATTTCTTGTGTCTCTCATGTCTTTTCTCTCTGCTAAATATTTTGACTTGAGAGGAAGACACTAGTACCCTAACATTAGGATTGCTATAGAAATGAAAATATTAACCAAAGCTATGTAGCATTAAGAAATGATTACACTTAACAATTAGGAAGCAGCCTAACACTGCAGCAAGCTACAATTTTTTAAATATCTTTGAAGGGGTCATAATGATATTTGTTAACTATTTTTCTTTGAGAGAGTGAGCCAGCATTTAAAACACAAGCTCACTGTGTCCTTCCTCTAATGTAGAGGTTCCCAACCTGGGGTCCCCACACCCTCAGGGGCGTGCGAGATTGTATTTCAGGGGATACAACAAAGAGGAAGGATGTGTCAGAATTTGCTAAAAGTGAGTGAGATGTGTTCTCTGACTTTATCATGGTATAATCGGTGTCTTGCGGTGCAATTGGTGTCTTGCACTGTGCTGTCATTTGTTGGTCATTTATTAGTTCCATGATATGAAAAGAACCAAGCATTGTTGCCTTGGGTGAATGAGTGATGGAAATGCTTGTTCTCACGTGTTCCTTGCTGCTGGTGGATCGTTTGTAAAAGGCAAATAACTTGTTTTATGAGAATGGAATTTGGACCTTGCATTTACCCATTGAGAAGTGTGAGGTCTTGCATTGATTTCTGTACAAGTCCTGATCATAAAACATACTCCGATTTTGAGGTCTGATTGACATTTTGCCAGTGGGGGGCAAGAGCGACTGAATTGTATGCAACACCTGCTACTTACAGTCCCATTGGCAGTCCTGGTCGTAATGCAGAAATTTTAACTGTATGGTGCATCTGCAGGTGTAACTGGGGACAAACCTCGATCACTATGTTTGATTGCTTAGTGGTGTGCCGGCACCCGTTGCCTCACATGGGTCTCCAACCCACCAAACCCCTTGAATGCTGATCATGTGTCATTTTGTTCATCAAAGGATACTGAGGCTTGATGCTTTGTAGGATACCCCAATCCCCGGATCATCAATCGAGTGTCTAAGTGTCACAGTGGATGCATTTACAAGATTATTGAATTTCTGTAAAGGTAAATTGCTTAATTTATATATTTTTTTTATGCACTGGGTTAAAAGCTTATTTTTCTGAAATTAATTTGCTCATTTTGTGGTTCAAAAATTAGAAATTTGACTTTGTTATCTTCAAATGTATTACTTTTGTAGGAGGTGCTAACATAAATCGAACATTTTCTAGGGTTGTGGGGCATAGAAAAGTTCAGGAACCACTGCTTTCATGCTTAACATTGTGTTTTTTTTTTGCTACCACTGACAATACTATTATGAAGGAAAGACTTTTCAAATTTCAGCAAGCCTACTAAATCATTTTTTAATAATATTGTATAATCCCCAAGAAATGTGGCTCCCTACTGGATACACTTGTTGAACACATTTCAGGCCATTGCTACTTTGGCCCTGTTAAGAATGTGTTACTAAGCTCCCAGCAATTAATATGTGGTATTAATTATCTTTCAGTTATTTGTATTTTTTATTGTTATTTTGATGACATCATCTCTTACTCATTCTTCTTGCGTATTTATTTTCATGGGCACCATCATTTTGGATCCTTGGATAAACATGTTTTTGGGCACTTTGAATCGTAAGTTGGATAATATGACGTTATGACAATAACATTACAAAAGATGGCAGCGTCTGAATTTTAAGCAATTAAAGCAAAGACATTTTGAGAGTCTTGTCCTCAAGCAAATGAATCGTTCATGAAAAAAATAATCTAGGTTTGCCATTGACTTTGGTTTTGCTTTTCTGCTTTAATGAACAACTGAATGAATGTTGTTACACATGTGCGATTAGGAGGCAGTCAAAGAGCATAAAGGTGAGTGAAACATCGCGAGATAGAGGGTTGTCACGTGGTACTTACCTGAATCTCTTTTGCTCAACAGAAAACTTGAAGAAAAATAATTCCTCCACACCCAGATTCCAAAATGGCCACAACGACGTCACTTCCGGCCCACCATGATGACGTCACTTCCGGCTCCATCAATCCACCTCACTTCCGTCCCATCATGATGACGTTGTTTCCGGTTCCTGTTTTCAACGTCACTTCTTGCCAACCATTTCCTGTCCCATAATCCTTTCCTGTATAAATTCACCATTTTGACTCAAGAAAACTGTTCATTGTTTTTGTTTTGAGACTTTGAATCATTCTTTTCTTTAATTGTCTGGACGACAATATATGGGGACGGTCCCCAAAACTTTGTTTTGTATTGTGTAGCATTCTTTTGAAGAAGAATAATCATCACAATGTATATTTGTAAACATCCACTGAATAAGCACTTCACAGAAAAAAGTTCACTGACCTCTGCCACTCATTGTAGGCAAACTGTCCAAATGGACAAGCCATTAGAATTATTCGAACAGTACGGGCTCTAAGTAACAAAACTGCTTCACTTGTCTGACCTTCTGAAGATAACATGAAGGTGACTTTTCCATGAATGAAGAAAAGCAGGTCAGGAAAACAAAAACATTTATATTGTAAATAACTGGTGGTACTTTTTCTGCAATATCATGGATCACATGATCAATAAACAGATTCAGAAAAAACACCACTTTACAGAACATTACAGGAACATTGAACAAGTGCTCCCCTGTATGAATATAACTAGTGGTCACACACAGCCATTGAAAGGTTACTATAAAAACTGAAAAAGAATTAAAATTGTACAAGCTACAGCAAACAATAAACAATTCCCTCAGTAGAACAAAAAAAAGACAATTCAGATACAAAGAAGTACCATTGAAAAATTACCTTATTAAATAATTCAGGAAAGTTTTACAAAAGAAAAAATAAATAAAACAGCCATGACATAAACAGAAATGATCACTATTAAAACATGGTTTTACAAAACCATGTTTTACATGCACTAGATACATTAAAAATGAGCTAAGACCCTGGGCCTGAGGGAATTTTACCAATAATGCTGAAAGAAATATAATACGGATTCATGTCCTCACTTAAGAAAGGTGCCAGAAGGCTGGAAAATTACAAGTTAAATGTAAATCTATATAACATTTAAGCAAGTATAAACCTTGCAAAACTAGAAACTATGTACACTGCGGAGACTGGCCCGGCCACAGACAGGCAGACACGTTGGTTTCACCACACACACGTTTATTATACATTATTTGCAATTATTAAAGTGCACACAACCCAAAAGTCCCCACAAAGTCCTGGCCACAACAATGCCTCACTTTCTCTTCGGACCGCCTCCTCTCCCTTCTCCTGCTTAATCCACTCCACTCCCGACTCTCGCCATCATATGATGGGAGGCGGCCCCTTTAATAGCACTTGGATGTGTTCCAGGTGGGGTCTGGCAATCTTCCACAGACACGCCCCTGTGTGGCAGAAGTGCCGGCTGCATCCCTGAAAGCACTCCGGGTGTCCCCTGTCTTCTTCCCCCCAGCACTTCCGGGTGTGGCGGAAGTGCTGAGGTCCAGGGCTCCAAAGGTATGGGGCCCCCAAAGGAACCAGGGCGGTCGCTCCCACATGGTCTGGGGAAGGTGTAAGCCCTCCTCCGGTCTTCCTAGGTGTCCCGGCCGGGTCGCCACCCCAGTCATCTCCGACACCACTCATGAATTTCTGACTGCTCCTTGTAACTGTCAAGTGTAACAGAGGGAGCCGTGCCAGCGTAGGAGCTAATCATGGATAGGATGCATGCCTATCACAGGGAAAACTGGATCTATATTTAAAAATGAATAGAAAAATATTCATATTCAAATAAGATTACAGTTTCTCACCATATTTATTTATGAAGGGGAAGTCAAGTAAAATTCATTAGACTTGCTTAATGAATAACTGGAATAGAGGATGAGGTGAACAATACAGCACAACCTAGACTGTCAAATACTCTTTGACACTATTTTTAATAAAGCAAGAAGCTACTGGCATCAGTTGTAACTTCTGAAATTGTACTGTTTAGTTATTTACTGTCTGGATTGAGGTGTTTGTTGGAGTCCCTCAGCCATCTTCTTAATTTACACTAATGACACACAGATTCAGCGTTCAGTTCAGTAAATAGTCCACAACTAGATAAACGTGCCAAAGTGAAAAGCACTACATGTAGGGAAATTGAATACATCAGTTATTTCCATCAACATGTTAATTTAAGGTTTTCACTCTAACCCTTTACTTAATGTGAGGTTAGTCCCTGCTGTTGTAAATTAAATGGATATATTTGCTGTCCTTCTGAACTAGAAATGAAAAGTATATGCTATAAATGGAATGGGCAAAAATACATGCAAAATTGGTTAAGGAAACAGACAATAACCCTATTAATCAAGAATTGTCTGGGTTTGAATTGGCCCACATTAGTGCATCTTCCTCAGTGGTTACCTTTTAACTGATGGCATTTTCTGGTTGAATGTTTTAGCTGAAACAGGCAAGGCTATAGAGAGTGAAAAAGAGGGAGACAGAGAGGCAGATGGTCCTTAAAGAGGTTAGTTTTCCTCTTCTGGGTCTTGAAGGAGGAGGAACACGTTTAAGTAGTGGAGTCACATCCATTACCTTACGTCTGTGTAGCCATGAAATGAATCCCCACCGAATGCACACCATATCACAGTTTTGATACATTTTAATGAAATTCACAAAGGTACAGAATATTGTAACAGTATTACAGTTTTGTTCAATCTTTAAAGTTTTTGTTGCTGTTGGATTTACATCTTGCTAAGATTCTGAGGTTCTTAACAGATTTTTCTTTTCTCAGTTAACAAGCATCCATCCATTCAACTATTTTCTTTGTGTCTTTGAGATACAGAATTACCACTGACAATCATCCGTTTTCACCCCCTTGGAAAATTTACAGGTCTCCCTTGGAGAATTGCCACCACAGGTCATAATGAGAGAGTTTGGACACGTGATTATTGTTATTGTTTACATCCCCCCGCGAGCGAACGCGGAGATAGTGAGTGACGTCATCCATTTCGAAGTTGCTAATTTACAAACACAGCACCCTGAGGCGATTGTGCTAATTGCTGGAGACTTTAACCATGTAACATTGGACAAAACATTACCTTCCTTTTCCCAGTATGTGGATTGTAACACCCGGGGAAATAGGACTATTGACCTACTATATGCAAATGTTAAAGAAGCATACAGCGCCACCCCGCTGCCTGCGCTTGGGAAAGCAGATCATAACCTGGTTCTGCTTCAGCCTCACTACAAACCAAGAGTGAGGGAGCTACCTACAACCACGCGCTCATTCAGGAAGTGGTCCCCTGAGGAAGAGCAGGCTCTGAGAGACTGCTTTGGAACTACGGACTGGGATATCCTGCAGGGATCACATAGTGAGAACATTGAGGAGGTTGTTGACTGCACAACTGATTACATCAACCTCTGTATGGACATTGTAGTGTCAGTAAGAACAGTACGCTGCTATGCTAACAACAAGCCATGGATTACAAGTGACATCAAGGGCTTTTTGAACCAGAAGAAAAGGGCTTTTAAAGGTGGTGATCAGTATGAGCTCAAGCGCGTGCAGAAGGCATCTTCAACCTGTGCCTGGAACAGGGGAGAGTCCCGAGGCTTTGGAAAACATCTTGTATCACCCCAGTCCCAAAGCTATCGCGTCCTAGTGAGCTGAATGACTTCCGGCCTGTCGCTCTGATGTCACATGTGATGAAGACCATGGAGCAACTGCTGCTTCAGCACCTGAGGCCACAGGTCCACCGCGCCCTTGACCCTCTGCAGTTTGCATACCAGGAGAAGGTGGGAGTGGAGGATGCCATCATCAATATGCTACACCGATCCCTCTCCCACTTGGACAGAGGCAGTGGTGCTGTAACAATTAAGTTTTTGGACTTCTATAGTGCCTTCAGCACCATCCAACCTCTGCGCTTTAGGGACAAGCTGATAGAGATGGGAGTAGATTCACATCTGGTGGCATGGATCATGGACTATCTTACAGACAGACCTCAGTATGTGCGTCTCAGGAACTGCAGGTCTGACATTGTGGTTAGCAACACAGGAGCGCAACAGGGGACTGTACTTTCTCCGGTCCTGTTCAGTCTATATACATCAGACTTCCAATACAACTCGGAGTCCTGCCACGTGCAAAAGTTCGCTGATGACACTGCTATCGTGGTCTGCATCAGGAGAGGGCAGGAGGTGGAGTATAGGAACCTAATCAAAGACTTTGTTAAATGGTGCGACTCAAACCACTTACACCTGAACACCAGCAAAACCAAGGATCTGCTGGTGGATTGACCCAGGCCCCTCACGGACCCCATGATCATCAGAGGTGACTGTGTGCAGAGGGTACAGACCTATAAATACCTGGGAGTGCAACTGGATGATAAATTGGACTGGACTGCCAATACTGATGCACTGTGTAAGAAAGGTCAGAGCCGACTATACTACCTTAGAAGGCTGGCGTCCTTCAACATCTGCAATAAGATGCTGCAGATGTTCTATCAGACGGTTGTGGCGAGTGCCCTCTTCTACGCGGTGGTGTGCTGGGGAGGCAGCATAAAGAAGAAGGAAACATCACACCTGGACAAAATTGTTAGGAAGGCAGGCTCTATTGTAGGAATGAAGCTGGACAATTTAACATCTGTGGCAGAGCGACGGGCGCTGAGCAGGCTCCTCAATCATGGAGAATCCACTGCATCCACTGAACAGTGTCATCTCCAGGCAGAGGAGCAGCTTCAGCAACAGACTGCTGTCACTGTCCTGCTCCATTGACAGACTGAAGAGATCGTTCCTCCTCCACACTATACGACTCTTCAATTCCACCCGGGGGGGTAAATGTTAACATTATTCAAAGTTATTGTCTGTTTTTACCTGCATTTTTATTACTCTTTTATTTAATATTGTTTTTTGTATCAGTATGCTGCTGCTGGATTATTTGAATTTCCCCTTGGGACTAATAAAATATCTATCTATCTATCTATCTATCTATCTATCTATCTATCTATCTATCTATCTATCTATCTATCTATCTATCTATCTATCTATCTATCTATCTATCTATCTATCTATCTATCCATTGCAAGGCATACTCACTCACTACAGTCCCAGTTAGAATTAATACTCAACCTAACCTGCCCATCATTGTGTGGGAGAAAACCAAAATATCTGCAGAAATAGTATATGGATATAGGGAGAGTGTGAAAATCCCACACAGACAGTGTCTGATCTGGGAATTGAAACCAGGACCCTAGTAATAATGTAGTATAAGGGTTCTAGTGTGGGAACATTACCATTGTTCTCCCACAGTGCTAGCAGCTGGGAAGGGACTCCTCTGACAGTGAGCAGCATGGGAAGGAGTAATGCACCATTGGTAAGTGGCAATAAATAAGTTTTAGTGTGTAAAAGTCACCCATCTGGTCTACTCAAGGAAAAGTTAGCAAGTCCTTGTCTCGACTACTGAGGAGTGATAGACTATGCAGCCATCATGCGTAATTTAGTGCTTAAATGTGTGTGTATTTGTTTGAAACTCAGAGTGCATGAGAGTAGGTCAACCCACAATGAATCTAATGAACCCCACTCATCTTATGATAATACAGTGATTAACCTTCCTATCTCTCATATTCCCCAGACAGGGTCTGTTCCTCTACTGGAAAATACTATTTTTGTGCTTCTTTACACCTTTTGTGTTTCATTTAGTTTCTACCACCCTATTAAAGATTTTTTCAAATTCTCAAAACACATAGAAAACTCACTGAACTCTATTTACTCTAAATCTTCAGTACAATGAGGGTTTCTTTAATTTCCCAGATTTTCCTGAATCTTTATTATGTTTTTCTTGATGAAATAACTTGTCTTTCTTTGTACATATCTAAGCAGCATACCTGGCATTATTCCTGAAACCAATTAAGCCATACTGATTGCACTATGCTCTGTATATGCCTTTGCTTCTTCTTTGTTTTCATGTGTCACTATTCTTCTTGGCAATTCCCATTTGTATAATGATTGCAACCCTTTTTCTTACTACCTTGCTTTTCATGTGCTTTGATAAATTGTGCATTTTCTATCTTTAACTCCTGAGCTTCCAACACAGCTTCAGAATATATAGCCCTGTCTTCTCAATTTCACTGTTTTTCTTTATCTAGTTTGATTTCATCATTGTGAACTTTCTTTCAAGCCACATTCTGTAGGTTCCTTCTAGCACCTTTCAATGTCTTCCAGGTTTAGTTTATTCCTTTTAGTATTTTCTGTCAAATTTCAGATTCTTGTTGTCTGTTGTTTGTATGAAACAACTCGGCTCTCACTGGACCAATTTTGTTGAAATTTAGTACACTTATTCTTGAAAGAATTTGTTGAAATGTCTCAAATAGAGTGTGCTGTACAAACCTTTGAATTTTCAGAAACTCCCATTTTAAAAGCATTGGTGACTTTTCAAAATCATCTACACTCTTAAAAATAATGGTTCTCTGTTGGCACTTATTGATTCTTTACTGGGTGGGGTTGTTCCTCATAGAACCATGGTTTGATAGGGCACCAAGGGTTCTTTGTGGTGTGAAACACTTCCTAATATGTAGAAAAAAATGAACCTTTAATGTTTGGTAGGCTGCCTAACAGGACACTAACAGATTAAAGAAAACCTGGATTTAGCCTATGTTAATGGACATATGCAGCAAGAGTCCTTTTAAAATCATGACCCATTGGTATTTCACAAATATATTACCATCTAGTTATGGTTAGTTACTGTATGGACCAGATTTAAAGAAATAAAGGTATTTCTGGAAACCTCATGTAGATGGGTCTTTTGGGAACCAAAAATGGTTTCCTTATGGCACTGCTCTGAAGAACCATTCTGGCACCATTTTTGAGTGTATATTAAAACAGAGAAACTTTCTTTGCAACCTCAATTCCTGATTCATTTACTGTTTCAAATTTACTTGGAGGAAGGTTATTTCAACTTGCATATTGTATTTTCCTCTCTTACAGATCTGATTTCCACCCCTGAAAGTATAACAAATCCCCCATACACGTTTTTGAAACACCAGCAAAGTCAGTTGGGTTTCAGCATAGATTTTAGCTCTCCACTGGGTACTTCCTATGTTTAAGAAATATGAAGTACGAATGAGATTCTCCAGAACCAACAACAGTAATCAATGAGTGCAATTTATTTATTTTTCAAATAATTTGGAATATACATCTATGAAAGCAATTTCAGCCACCACCAGCCAGTTTGGGCTTGGTTTCTAACTACATGATGTTGTAAAATGCTATTAAAAACAGGTTTTTTATGTATTCTACTAATGAATGTAATTAATGTCCATTATCACTTTACTTTTTAATATGACTCACTGTTGCAGAAATAATACCCATAAAAGTGATATCTCTGTATTTCATGAAGTAAACAAACAAACATTTTGAAATGCTACAACTTTCAAAGTAGTTAACTAAGTTTCTGAACATACCTGAAGCCATTTGTCTATTATTTTAGCTAAAACTCTCATTGTGATCTTAATGTCAATATTCAGAAAGGAAATTGGCCTGTATGAAGCACACTGCAACAAGTATTTTCTTTGAAAAACAGTAATGAATGCTTAACAAAACCACATCTCTGGCTTTCTTATCCTAGATAAGAGTGAAAAATTGTGAATAAAACAGTCTCTTTTTGGACATACTGCAATTAATCCTCCCTTTATTAGTGGGTCTTCTGTAAAAATGCCATCTGTGCCTTTAAAGGAAAGCGCCACTTTGTGATGCCTAGGTTGTCTGCATCATGTATACTTCCTTTTGAACCCGGTACTTCAACAGACATAAATCAAGGATGGACTGGGCAATGAGGACACACAACAGCAGAGATAGGCGCAAAGTGCTTTTTATTTCTATTCAAACAAAGGTGCAAACATGCAGTTCAGTTATTTCAATAAATAAGTAAAAAATGTATTTTCATGGAGTTTAAAAATTCCATCAAAAACTATTCCAATACATAGGTTAAAATCAAAGGTTAAAACCACAGTCAATACCTATGCATAAAAAAATCACATGCCTTACTGCATCCTTCTGAAACCAATGACTTCTCTGCTCCCCCTTTCAGGTCTCTTCAGCAAGGGGAGATGTCCACTGGTAAACACATTCATCTTTCATTTCTATCTGAAGTTCCTGATCATTTCTAGGCATTCAGCTAGGAAACTTGTCATCCCTCAGCATCGATCGCTAGTCACTCAGAGTGGTTGGTTGCTCCTGCTCTTTAGGAACTTGCTCAGTGACCCTGCCTCATGACCACAGTCCACCAGCGCCACTTCCCAAATGCTTTCCTCCATTCTATAGCAGCAATGGCCCTGCCACAATCCTTTCTTTTCCTTTTAACTTCTCACTCTTTCTTTCTTATTCTCACCCTGAATCTTCCTAGTCAGGCTCCTATTACCCTCGAGCAGGCATAGGTAACATAATTATGATCCCCAGAGTGCTAATGAGGAAACTGGCCGAGCTGTGCATGTCTACATGCATGTTCAGACAATCTCCTCATCAACATCCCAGGGCTACTTGGCTACAATACTGCGTACACCTACAGCCGTCCCGAGCCTGAATGCGCTGTTTTAACTAAATACACATTTCCACACGCCCATATATGATATTTTTTATGTTACTTTCCCCATTTAGTTTATACTGATGGCCAAGGAAAATTTTTAGTCATGTTTTCATGCAGAACAAGGATAATAGGGCATTCACATGTTGAATATACTGCATGTTTTAATTTATACACTCAATTTATCCTAGTATATGCGAATATAATTTTAAATATACTATAAACCATGTATAAAATGTCCACTTAATCTAGATCTACTATTATGTTAGTTAAAACAGCAGAATTGATCAAGATAAATCCAAAGACATACCGTATATACACATACTAAAGGTTATATCCCGTTTTAGTGAATACCAAAGTAACACATTTTTCAGAATGAATACTTTTTGTTGACCCAGACTGATGTCCATTTAACGGATTTCATTTTAACAAAATGTACATTTCAGTAAAATTAACATTTTTCCAACCAAAAGTGGCCACCTATGATAATGCGGCACTAAAAATACTTAATGCTGCGCCAGCACTTTCTCAGAGTCTCGGGAACCCTGCAACTTGTTTGACCAAAAGAAACCGACAGTCTGTTGAGAAATTTACTGGTCTTGGGCAGTCTCGGTGAGAGGGTAGGTGTGACATCATACAGGTATAGCTGAATTCTGAGTCAGTGCTCCACCAAGCAATTGCATGGGCTGTGTTGTGTGTGGATACTGTACTGTTTGAGTTTCATAGTGCTTCTCTTATGTTTTCCTTGCAATGAACAAAAAAAAGTGAAACAATGCCATGTTTATGCGGAAAAAAAAAAGTTACATTTAATGTCCAATTTGTATTGTTTTCATACCTGCATTTTATATAAAAAAAGTTACATCTAACATCATATTTTCAAATATTTTTTGCAGTTTAAGAGGTGCTGTTCTTTTTATACAGGTATTGTCCAACTTGGGTCACAGAGTTCCAAGACCAGGTCAAAACCCGGTGTTAAATGTTCTTTCTAAACATTGTGACACAAACATGTTACGTGGTAAGCAATTGTGTTGCCATTGGTTTATGCTTACCAGAAGAAGCAGAACAGCTACAGAGCTGTCCTTGCCCTGCTGCAATTAGAGATGGCAAACTGCCAGCGACCCCAGTCACAGTACTATACATATTTTCCTCATATTTGTTAGAACAAAATTTCCATTCTAACAAAATATTTTTATGGTCCCATGGATTTCATTACAAGAGAATCCCACCATGTATACATATGCACAATACTTGATACAGTAAGCATTGACCTCAGACCATACATATTTGTAGTCTTTGCTCCAATCCTTAGTAGGACTTATCCATATTTTAAAAATTGTGGCAGTTACTTTTTATCTCCTCTTCAGCTTCCTCTGGTGTGGATATGATTGTCCACAATTACTCTGAATTTCCCTGGGAACAAAGGCAATATCTGATGTCAGCATTAAGAAGTTCTTTACTTTCTTAAATAACACTATTTTGACAGATGTCACTTGAGAATTGTTCAATGTAATCTAAAGATAGTAATTTGGTGCTCTACCTTGTAAATGCCCTCCCCACATAACTGGATAATATGACCATTCTCCTTTTGCGATAACTGAAAGCCGCTACTTGTGTACCACTAAGGTCTTTTCATCTTATCTAATTGCTCTTAACCTTGAAAGTTATGGCATTTAAAGCCTTTTTCCAGTCATGTTACCCAAAATTAAAAACAATTGTATTCTAGACATTAGAACTATAACTAGACATTATTTCACTAAAGATTAGGCAACAACCTTTACCTTCATGAACAATTATACAGCATACCTATTTGACTAGGGACGTGGTTCAGTATTGATTTTCATTTATTTGCCAACAGCATAATTTCTTGTGTGAAATTCTGAGCATTTTGTTTATAGCAAGTAATAAATGATGCCTACAAATTGCTTGTTGCATAGTCTGTTATCAAATTATACAGAAACATAACAATGTATTACTTAGATCAAGAATGCTTTGTTCAAGCCTAGGAGTTCAAAGAAGCTTTTGATCCACTTCAGTTTCACTATCCACATTTTGACATGCTTGATTTACCAACGGGAACAGTTGCTGATGATACACACCTTTATTTGAAAATAATGATTTTTTGCATTATCTGTTTGCAGTTGCTAGATTGACATAGTAACTGGATTAACATAATCTTGCTTAATTAATGGAGAAGTCCAAATTAAACTATTAATTTGCTTGTGGTGAAAACCTACAATCACAAGGGAGCCCCAGGACTGAACTTGATAAACCCTGATTTAAATACATGAAGCTTACTTTCTTTTTGAATTTTTATGAAACTATAACTAAACACAGCTGATTAGATGAAGAGTGACTCGCACATGTGAAAAATCTAATTAAATTCCATTTTGTAAAATTCTGAACTATACTAAAGTCATAGATTTGAAAAAAACAATCATATATGCATTTTTTTAAATTGACATTATTTTTTTTTCAAAAGGATTCTTAAATGACTAACAGTTTTTCCCATCTATGGTAACTTGGCAATAATAAAATGCCATTCATGTTTGTGGATCTTGTCTAGATGTCAAATTTAGTTATAAGTGTATTTTTTGCTAGATTGGTAGAAAGTAATGAAATATCCTCTTTAGATCTAAAGAAAAAAAAACTGCATTTACCACTGCTCATACATCTTTCTAATTAAAGAAATGATCAATGATCCCTTTTGTAGAGAGAAATATATTTAAGAAACATCAACACTAACCAGATTAAGGAAGACTTCCACATGTCAGAATTAAAATTAAAAATCAGATACTAGTGTTGAATTACAAATGATAGTTACAACAAACTGATGCTGCCAATCTACAGTGTCACAATTCACAACATGACAGTTTTCCATATTGGATTTCTGGGGCAAAAAATGTTAAGGGTGGAATACATGGATTACCTTTCATGCTTATTTGACCAATACATTTTAAACTTTAAAACAATACTAAATTTAGATTTTCTTCAACAATCTTCATTAACTTTGCTTACTGCACCTCAGTTTTAAAATCAAGATGTGCACCATACTATCTAGTTTCCAAGTTAATCCCTATGTCCATACCATGTTAATATGTCTGAGGTAATTAGCATACACAATACAAACCTATGTCTAGTTGTCTAGTGTGCAAGAATGTTGTGCATATAATTTAATTGTGCATTAACATCCACACATTATTTTAATTTTGTGAATTTCCCCTTGGGATTAATAAAGTATCTATCTATCTATCTATCTATCTATCTATCTATCTATCTATCTATCTATCTAATTAATTACATTTTAGAATCATTTTGTGTATGTGTTTGTAATATTTTGGCAAATACTAACATTTTTAAGGACAATGTTTCATATCAATATGACCCCTGAATATTTACTATTTAAAGCAGAACACCATTTTGTGTAGTGTTCTGCGGAACAAAATTGGTTCTTTTTAATTATGGCACATTTCCCACAAACACCACCTATTTTATTACATTTCCTGTACAGCAAACACTTGCAAGCATTTTCTGCAAAATAACATTTCAAACAAGGAATGGATGTGTGTGTTGGATTTTTTTTTTTTTTGTAACATTCAGTTAAGCATTTCTAAAAATCCTGAATAGATCAGTTAGCATACATTTAACATCCATTTGTTAGTGCTATGTGAGCTTATTTACAGATTTACTGTGTAAATTACTAAAAATTAAACCTCAGTGAATTTGACCCCAAAATAAACATCAAAAAAGAAACATGCTGCATAGCACTTACTTGTGGCTAATTAGCTATGTGTAGTTCTGGGTTACTGTTTCAGATCCAAAATTCATAAATGCTTTCAAGATTAATTGCCTAAGGACCACCCCTCCTATTTGTACTGTTTCTTTTGTGGCATTTTTCCATATTTTCATCTTACTGTAACAGTAACCCACCTGTGCAAATTATCATAAAGAAGTACAAACCCAGTTACCCTTTTTGAGTTAAATCTGCTTCTTGAATTGGAACAGTAAAGAAAGCCTGTTGTCTAATGTTGACAAGTCTTCAGTATACCAGCTGGTTAAAACTGAAAGGTTTTTTTTTTTTTTTTTACTTTGGCACTTGCCTATATAAAACCGTATCTAAGGCTGTCAGAATTAATTTCACACAAAACCATCTGTTGTTAAAAGCAATTTTGGAACAATGTATAAAATTGCCTTACATTAGATAGAAAAAAAAAAAACACTGCACCTCTGTAATGTGACAATACCTCAAAACAGACTATAACAAAGTATTGAGTCTTGTCCCAAAGAAGTTGATGCTGCTCACAATTTGGTTTCTTTTAAACCAACTTAACCTTCAATATATTTTGACTTCGATGATCTTTACAGCTGACATGCTAACACATGAAATTTTTACAACACAAATAATGGCGTATATTATGTAAAAATGTTTAGTTTAATATACAGTATTTCAGTAACTACAACTCATGTAAAAATGCAGGTACTTGAAACACAATTCACAGTAGGGGCAAAACTGGAATCTGGATGTTCACAAGGTTGATTTAAAATTCTGTCACTATATTCCTTGCGACTATATGCACTGAAATCTGAAGTCTAGGAGAAGAAAATCCACAGATATTTCAAATCACTCTAACATTGCTAAAGGTGAATTCTTAGAGAGGGAGTTACAATGATATCTTAAAAGTTGCTTCTTAAAGCAAAACTAGTTCAGTTAGCCATGCCCAAGATACACATCCATATAGCTAATGGAAATAGCCATCAAGTCATTTTGTAACCTGCATAATCCAGTTGTTTGTATGGCTAAATTGGGTATTTCTGCAGTAGGTAATGAAAAATAATGAACTAATTAGAAGCCTTACCAATTCTGAAATCATCTGTGAAAAGTTCACAAGAAGTATTTACTAAAGTCAAAAACATACAGAATTTTTAAACTCTTTAAAGGGTTCAGGAAATAATGTAAATGCATGTCGATCCACATGATTGTGAAGAGTACACAAAATGTATTTGCATCACCAGTACTAAGAAATTAAACTTAGCTGTCGTATCATGCCACGACTTTAGAATAACATATTATAACTACACTATGAAACTATGGAAGAAAAAAAAATAAACATAAATAGCAATAATTAAGAAACTGGAACAAATCTAATTAAGTTGCAAGATGATATAATGTAAGTAATCATAATTCTTCAGAGACAGAATGGCTGCTCAAATCACTTTTTATCCTCAGCAAATTTTTGGTGACAGGTTCAATTTAAGTTATATTTAAACTGAATGGTTCCATTAATTCATGATACACACCAAGACTATTAAAAACTAGTAGCATATGCATAAAATGTATATCCTATTTATAGATAAACCATATATTAAATTGATTGTAAAACGCATGATCAATAATGCAAAACTACATTAACACATGCATGTGTTAAGCTGAAGTCAGAAATCTAGACCTAAGGGAAAACCAAAATTCCTTTCAAGTTCCAAATAAAGAAATAAACCACTGGAATCCACAACATTTAGGAGGAGGGCAGGTTCAAGCCCTCTCCGGACATTCTATAAGATACCACTGTATACGCTGGCATATAATGGAATAATAATGCGCTGAAGTTGAATCCATCATTTCAAAAGTAGTTGTCGAAAGTTGGAGAGGATAACCTGATCAATAAAGGATAAAAAAAAAAAAAGAAAAAAGCCAGTGCACAATGTGCATCATTTTGCTAAAATAATATGTATATGACCTCAATTGTATTGGACATCTTTAGCAGTTGAAGGTAATTATGTGAAAATCATGCTCTAAAGTTAACTGGAAGTCAATCTTGTAATGTGAGAAGTGGAATTTTATTAACATACTTTAAAGTTTTAGTTCTTATCATTGTTTCTACTTCCTGAAACAAGTCTTTGTATTTAACTAGTCTTTACAGATTAAGAGTGGAATTTATTAAAACAAAACCATTTGTTTCATTTCCAACATTATCAAATGTGTGTGTATTTTTTATAGAGGATTGTTTGATTGCAGTTATTTCCTAAATGTTGGCAAAACTCTTACAAATTAGAATGAGCAAGCAAAGATACATAACACACATCTTAGTACATCTACTTCCAGTGATTTTAAATAACCTTAGACTGCTGACATGGCATGTTATCAAGCATGATTAACAGGCTATATATGTGGTTATATGTGCTAAAAAGCCCAGAAAGTTAGTGATCTGCTGCTTATCATTTTCAAAGGCAAAACCTATTTTGGTGAGGTGTTCATAAGTCATAGATGGTGTTCAGGGACAGGAAAGGCACTTTAGGGATGAGATTAAAACAGAGTGGAACTTTTACACAATGGGGAATATATCAGTTCAACTAACAATTGTTAAATGAAACCAAAAACAGCAATATATACTAGCTAGCTTACTTTATTTTTAAAACACCTTGCATTCTCAATACATCAACTATTCAAGGTTTTACATATATATGCTCTATAGCTTTATATAATTCCTTTAAATAAGCATAACTTCTACTAACTCTGGTGTACACCTATTATCTAATTAAAAAAGAAGAGCTACAATTAATGCACTGTGCATTACTATGAGATAGTCTAATATGAAGTAGAAAAAATCTTAAAGTACTGCAGATATACATTAAATAATGATTTTACTTTGTGACATTTGCCAAATTCATTTTTTAAAGGAAACACTGTATTAGATTACAATTCCCTGCTACTCATAAGGGAACTGCCTACACATACAGTGTAAACAATTACAGCCTTGCTAAAGGGGGTGGGGAGCAAAGCAATATAAATTCTACCTCTTCAATTTATGCCCTAGGGCGACAGAACACATTTACATTTTGCTTGCCTGAGCAGCAAATCCCCTGGAAATAGACTATTTTAACAAAAAAAGATAAAAGGTTGGTTTTCACATTTCCTTTTTATGATGTGCCTGGCTAGTGGAGCAAAGTATCAAGACAGAAAAAAATCAGATGAATGCACTTTTCATTTTTTGAAAAAGTATACTATCCAAACACAATACAATATGTATTAGAAATGTACAACATGGGTACATGATTTTAGAAAGTGCAAGAAAGAGTCAGCAGCCGGATTAAAAAAAAAAGCAAAATGGTGAACTTTACACCAAGTAGAGTTATTAAAAACACAAATACACGCACTCTTTAATTGTGGTAAATTAAACAGAGGGTAAACAATATTTCTTAAAATAACACCGGCATAATTTAGTGTAGGTCAAAGTTCACATTTAATTTTTTTCCAAATGCCTACCAAATAACTATATAGGAAACGAAAATTAAACTGCAATACGTAGGGTGTATCCTTGCCATTCTGCTAATGTCTTTTGATACAAACATAAGGGATTACATCCAAAGGTGAAATAACTGACTCATTATCAATGATGCAATTTACTATCCTGCTTGCTCACAAAACAGCTCGTTTCGAAGGTTAAATGTGAAAACTTTTGTTTAAGCACGAACATGCACATTTAGACAAAATCGCCGGCAATCACAAACACGTAACAATCACGAGACTTAATTTGCACATCTTTTTTGTTTATTACGCATTTTGAAAGCGGCCATCAATCGGTGGGCGGTTATTCAACCAGAATAGGTCAACTATTATGTATTAATTGCTTGCGTTTTGCATCATTTTATGTTCACGTCCAATTTCGATCTTTTCTCTTATTGTTCTTGTCATCCATTAGGAGACGACGTTTAAATTCATTTTATATTTGTCTCGTTTGCTTTTCAAGTCCCTTCACTTCTGTTCGTCAGACACATTTTTCTTTAATGGCTTAACACACATCTACATACAAAATTATGACCTTTTGGGGGGACTTTCCTCTCTGCACGCGCCTATAAATTGTACACTAACGATCTCCTGACAAGCGTGCGATCTATGCGCAGAGCACCACGCTGTAAAGACTAACGCAGTAACATTCCGCGGCTTTGTCGAAACATGGCAGCTGCCTCACTAAACACGATGTTTACAGACAACACAGACACGAACGTTTAATTCTTTAGTGGAAACGACTCCTGTAAGCCTCGATTACAATAGCATCTCGTACAAAACTCCCAGACTCGTAATGGCAGGCTAAATTAGGCCCTTTCCCTGTACTGAACGTTTGTTTTCGTTTTATTTCCCATTTTCTTAGCACCTTCAATCCAAAGCTCTCTCTCTCTCTTTTTCTCCCTTTCTCTTTCCCTTGGCGTCTGCCCGTACGTACGTCAGGCATACAGCGTCGTATCCTTGCGCACGGAGCATTTGGCGAGTTGAACAACCCGATGGCAAAAAGGGAAATAAAAAAATGATCCGCACTTATTTCGATTGTACGCTTCACAACTAAGCGAAATGGCTTTCTCCAAACCTGCTCGGTCCAGTTTCTGTGAACAAAGATTTTGGACATGCATGGGGAGCGGCGGTGAGATACGGCACTACATTGTGGAGTGCGGAAGAAGACCGAGGCCGGATCCCCTTCCACACCCTGCTTGTGTGTTGGCTGAATGGAGGAGGAGAGACTCTTCCTGGTGAATAAACAGTGACAGCTATAGGGCAGATACTGATACCCATTTCACACCACGGGCACACACCTTATCCTTTACGCTTAGACAACACAAAAATGGCTTCTGACAGTAAACACATCGCCGCAATGAAATCTGGTGAGTAGGAAAGATTTATAGAGCATCGACGAAGACATTTTTTATTCCTAAAATGCCCCTGACGTTCCGCCTTCTTGTGTTTCCCCCTGAATAGAGCTGTACTTCCTAATAGCCCGATTTTTGGAAGCAGGACCCTGTCAAAATGCAGCCGAGGTGGGTACCTGAACGTGTGTTTTTTTGAACATAATTTGATTTTTACTTTCGAGGGAGATAATTCTTTGTTTTTTCGATGTCTTATAGGTCCTGATTAAAGAAGTGGAGGAGAAGGAGGTAGGCAGCACGGCGCTTACATGCCATCTCGTCCGCTTTACTTTCTCGCATTCATTTCTGCCACATTTTTAAATCGCCTCTTTAAAAATAAGGCAGTGAGCATCTTTTGGGGTAAAATGTCATTGAGATGTGGGTGTAATTTCTTTCTAGCTCCTGCCGAAAAGAATTGACTGGACGGGGAAGGAACATCCCGGGACTTACGAAAATTTGGTAAGAGAGACCAATAACTGGGAAAACTTTTTTCGTGAGTGAAATAAAAATTGAATTTCCCGCAATTTTTAAAAGGAAAAAAAAACTTTTTTGATCCCTCGTTCCTCTTTAGCTTAAAGAATGTCTGAAGAAATTATCATAGAATGGTGCAGGTGCTCGTGGCGCATAGTCAATTTTACAATTATGGGGGTCGGCAACATGAGCGGATTAAAAATAGTTTGGGGTAAAATGTACTAGAAATAAAGATACGTCATGAGTGTTGTGCAGTAGAAGCCGAGCGGCACTGGAGGAGGGACTCTAGCGCTCAGAGCGGCAGAGAAGGAGAGCGCAGCGGCCGCGGCCAGATATGGAGGCGCTCCTACAGTCAGGACTGCACATGCTGGGTGGAAAGCAAACTGGCTCCCAGAAAGAATCGGTACTAAAATAAGTTATTTTAAAGAAAATTATCGAAAATAAAATTGATTTTTTTTTTTACTCTGGAGTTCCTTAAAAGGATTCGGCTGGAATAGTGAGCTATGGATTTCACAATAGAATCAGATACACCCTTGTAAAAATTTAAGGATTTCTGCCTGAAAAAGAAGACCAAGGTGCGTTTGTGAGTTAATGGGGGGAAGATCTGTATGTGCAAGTGGAAACATAATTACTAAACCCTATAATACCAAACGAATATTGATGATCATTGACCTATTAAGGATACACTTTATTCTCTCCTGTTTTTGTTTGGAACTGTAATATTATTGTTGTTTTTGCTAGTGTCAGACCACTGTGATATTGTTTTATTTTTTTCTAAAGTAGATGTATTGAAAACGACCGGCATTGTTTAAGACTTTAATTTGTATGACAGCCATTAAATAAACCCAATTATCTATATGTCTTAAAGGTGCTTTTCGATAGTGTGGTAATCGATTTCGCAAACTGAATAAATGTATTCAAAATAGCACACCTTATGTATAGCTAGAACAGAAAAATATTGTTTTCTAAAGTAATTTATGGAAACACCTATGCTTTCTCTGTGTCGTTAGGCTATTTACGAGATCGTTTTCATCTTACCGTTTTGTTGACCGCTTTTGTTTACATCATCCGGTGATTATGCAAGATATCAAATCAGTCTTTTATTTTCGCAAGTTTATATTTTAAATGAAAACTGACGCATCCAAGCCTTCTGTTAGCGGGGAAGAACGGTGTAGATATTTTTAGAATAGGATCAGTTTTAATTCGGATCAAATAGAAAATCAATGTTAGCTCTCTATAGGCTTACAGATTGGTACATTTGTAAGGATTTCATAGGGTGACATCTGATAATAATGATAAAAATCCAGAGTTTGGAATTATTTACTCTTGTAAAACAAGTTCGAAGCTCATTTTTATGAGAAGTTAATAATATATAAAAAAAAAATTACAGGCTTGGATTTTGATGCTTTAGTAGCTGTTTAGCATATTGTGTACCATACCCAATAAATTACAATAGTGAGACATATATCCAGATGTTAATTGAATTATAAGGTGGAAATCTTATACCAGTATAAAATATGTATTCAGTGTCAAAAGTAACACAATACTGTTTTTCAGATGAATATGTGTGTGGAAAATATTTGCTTGACTGAAGAAATACCAATTTATTGAAAAAAAACTTGGTAAATATGTAATTTAATGTACCAGGCAACGTGTCTGTCTGTCTAGGTGCGTTTGCGCGCATGTATTCAATTACAATGATTTAAGGTATTGCAATCCAGGTATCTACTGGACTGTTATCTTGTACAGGACAGAGGATCATCAAAGCCTATCTTACTAGTAAGGTTATAAATTATGCAATGTGAAAATAAGAAAAAATGTTGTGCGTAATCAGTATAATGTCACCTCTATAAAGAATCAGTTTTTTCTTGTGCCTGTTAAGTTATGGGACTTGCCAGAATGAGAGTTAAATGGATGCTTTTTCTGTGTGTGCAAAATTTGCATTCAAAATATTTGCTACACTTTACTGTTTATAGATTCTGTAGAACTCATAATTTTAAGGATGTTAATTATTTTTGTAACTTGTATCCTTTTATAAAGCACCCTTGTAGTGGTGAAGTAAATTTTAAATAACTTTGTTGAAATTCACAATTAGGACCATTGGTACTGTGTTTGTTATCTTGTTGGGGAGAAAATAATTTCCATGAAAAATTGCTAACCATATGTTTCTGTTCTTTGAGGTAATACTCAGTGTTCAACATGTACTCAAGAAAAATCTCTCCACTATTAAAGAAAGTAGGAAAGAAACTGGAAAACTTGCATAACGTTTAAACCTAACTCCGTGTAACTATACTGACCTGGTGTATGATAATTTTTTTTTATTTTGCATTATGAAAGAAAGAATTTTTAGCCAATTTTGTTTCGGCATACTTTAGCTATTTTAGAGCAAACCTAACAATTGGATATTATTTTAGAGTGGATCCTCAAAATGCTAGAATTCAGTGCAGAAAGTATATCATTTTGTATTTAATGATGCTTTTTAAAAGTGGATTTATCAAATATTTTCTAAATGTATGTTGTGTATTTCTTTGTACAAGTGAATAATTTAGGTATGGCTATTTAAAAGAGATGGATTAGCCTATAACCAGGGCTGGTTCTGCCTGGTAACTTTGACAGTGATTAAACCAGTTTGAGAATGTTGTGTTATTTGAGATAAGTGGTGTGCTGGCTAGCACTGCTGCTTCACAGGAAGAAGACCGGAGACTCAACCAAAATCTAGGACTTTTCTCTTTTTTTGTGGAGTTTGCATGTTTTCGCAAGTATGCATGGGGTTTTTAATTCAAATATACCTGATTTTCTCTTGCATCTCAAAGAAGAGTATGTTGGGTTGATCAGCAACTCATGATTGGCCTGTTGTAAGAGATAATGCCTTATTATAGACTCTTCAGTATTACTTCCCATCTTGCTTCCACTTGGGCCAGGATAAAATGTGGAATTCTGTAACCTTGTATTATAATAAATGAGTAATTTATGTGTATCAGAATAATCTTATTTGAAGATATGTAATGTAAATGAACAGATTGTTTTTCGTTTTAAACCAATAAAGTCAAAAGTTTGTTCAGAGGGATAACTAGAGAAATAAAAGAACACTTTTAACACGTAGTTAATGTGTCCAATCCTATTTGGTTATAATTTTAATACTTAATATTCCAAAGTGTAGTGACATTTTGTCATTATTTTTAAAAGTGATATTCTTTAAAACCACAACACTCTTTTTAAGCTTTTTTTCTTGGAAGGTGTCAACCATTGTACTACAAAAACTGTGAATTGAATGAAGTTAATTGATTTCTTTGTAATTTCCAGGTTAAGATTTACAGACATATAGCACCAGATCATCTGCTGCAGGTATGCCGATGTATTGGCCCTCTTTTGGAAAAAGAGGTTCCAGCAAGTGTTCCTGGAGTGCAGTCTTTACTTGGAGCTGGACGACAGTCTCTGCTTCGTACCAATAAAAGTATGTAATGTATGTTTTGTATATTGATGATGTTTTTTTTTGTTTTTATTGTGTTGATTTTAAACACCATCCCTTTTTATTTGTTTATATAAATAGGTTGTAAACATGTTGTGTGGAAAGGAACTGCTTTGGCAGCCCTACATTGTGGAAGGCCTCCAGAGCCACCACTAAATTACGGAAGACCGGCAAATATAGGTAAGTTTGATATTTATGGGCTTGAAAAGAATACTATGTGCTTTGTATATTATTATAATTTGAAACTCCGATTTAAAAGTTTACATGAACAATTTGTTTCATAAATAAGATCTTTCACTATATGTGGGTATAATAGCCAATACATGTTTTTAAAGGTGTTTGTTCCAGTTCATGGTGACAAGGGATTAAAAACCTCTCTCCAAAGTTCAGGGTTTTTTGCAGGGTACAGACTCTTGCATAGACATAGAAGCAGAATGCTAAGGATGCTTTAGTACCCTCTACTGGATAACAACACCTGAATCTTGTAATCAGTAATTTTATAAAAATGATGAAAATGTGATTTAACATTACTGGCAGTTGGTATTGGTTAAAACAATGGGCGAGGGACTAAAAGTTAGCACTTTGTGTGTTTTCCCCTAAAAGAACTTTTATTAGTGGGTGGTATTGGTTTCTGACTTATATTTGAGGGGTGTCAGAAATAAATAATAAAATAATAGTAGCAACAAATAATTGAAAGATGTCTTTTTATGAAAAAACAAAATTGTATGCATATTTTTCACTGAACTGCCATAAAATCATATCCATCGGAAAAAATACATAAAATTTGTAATTGAATCTCATTCATAAAAAGTATACACATTAATTCCAAGATTGTTTCTGGTTTTCATGCTGATTCCAAGTTGCATATTGTGTTTTGTGTATAGTAAAAGGTGAGGGTCATTGTGGTAGCCATACAATGTAGTAAACACTGGAATAAGAACATGAGGAGCATGTGAAAATAAACAGACATCATACATAGCCTTGTTTTCATGTGCCCACTTTGAAAATTCACAGCAGTTTAACAAATTAATACAATTTACTTCAAAACTGGATGCTGTAATGTCTTTTCCCTCCTCTCAAAGTTGGTACCTATAGATTACTAGGTGGCTTACCCACTAATTTAAATGACAGGGGAATCACTGCCGAAAAACAGCTACATGATCACATACTGGATCTTCAAAAATATTTTTTCTAGAATTAGTTTTAAACAAATAACTAATTCAAACATTAAGTGGATTTGATAATTTATGAATATGATTGAATAATCATTTTCAAAACAGTAAGGAAAGTAACACAGAAAATGGCATCCCCTAATCAGGTTAATCAGAAAAATTTAGTTGCCTTTGTGGAGGCTTGTAATTGAACTTGTCACTAATACAGTATGCCATTTTTGTGCAGTCTGCTAACAAATTTGGGACTACTATAATGAACTATTTGAAATCACACTTCAGATGTGTCTACTGTATTGTGTTTGTCATTATGCAAGAGAGCTTTCCATAATGATACTAGGGATTATGCACTGCTTTTGCTTGTGTAATATTTCAGGACCATTCTTATTTTGTGATGTTCCTTAAAGTTTTAGGCCAAACACACATTTGCAGAACAATTAATATGAGGAGTGTGCAAATTGCTTATGGACATGGAAGAATAAATTATTTAAAATGTATGTACTTGGTTTGTTCTCATAAGTGATTTTTATTTTTTTCTTCAAGAAATTTCAGGACCGAAATTCAAAATTACTGCGCTAACAGGGCTACAAATCTCTTTTCATATACAAATATGGACTCAAAACTAACTTGAGTTTTAAAGTAACACAGCTATGCATCTTCAGATAAATAATGCTTGGTTAAGATCTGTTTTCTTAGGAAACACCCTTTAGTTACAGTTTATTTAGTGCCTTTGTGGCATAAGTGCAAGTCTGTGTTTTTATTTTTTTTTTAATTTAATTTTACAGCGGAAACTATTTTTGGAAGAAAGCTTAATGGAAGTTACAGACTTGGGCAGCTAGTTCCAACTGCTGTTTACCAGCATATGAAGATGCATAAACGAATTTTAGGGCACCTGTCTTCAGTCTACTGCATTACTTTTGACCGTACTGGCAGGAGAATTTTTACAGTAAGTTTCTGCTTTTCAGATTTTCTTTATAAATTTACTCATTTTCTTTTTTTTTTTTTTTTTAAAATTAGGCTGTTAATTTGCTATTTATCATGAAAAGAAGCATGTTTGTAAAATTTGCTCAGTAAAAGTATTCTGGTTGCAATGTGTTTTGATAAATTTGCTGTCTGCTTGAATTTTGTTTGTAGTTTTATAAAGACCGCACAAAATACGCAGTATCTGATTGTTTTAAGGGCTTTTAGATGCATTTTGTTTTTGTTGAACATTTGTGTCTGGGTTTGAACCATATTACAAGTTTAACATTTATTTTGTATGCAGTACTTTTGAAATATTACAAATTGAGTGTAATTTAAAAAAAAAAAAAAGGCCTTGTTATGCACCCTGTTCTTAAGTTGTTTTCTAATAAGTATAAAATGGGAAAAAATATTGTGTTGTGTTGGTTTAGGAAAAAAGCCAAAGTTTTAAAAGTAATTTTTGTGACAATGTAGTTTATAGATGGCCTATGGGTTAGATAAAGCAATTTTATTTATTTTTTATAGGCTGAAGAGCAAGGGTTTGCTAACTGTAATCCTGCATTAATTAAATCAATGTTTTGTCAATCTTAGTTCTAACCATAGTTGAAGAGAACCTGATTGATCTATCCTTTACTGGTTTTGATGGGAAAAGTTATAAGAACACTAGCGCATTTAAAGGGCTAACTAAATGACAGTTGCAGTTTAGTTGGTGGAGTTTTTCTTTGTGTAGGGAAGAAACTATAATTCGCATTTGTTACTATTAAGGCCTGCTCTGAATGGCACAGGATTCTGCAAGTAAGGATAAGTTTGGCAGTTTTCAAGTCAAAGTTGTTTCTTCACTAAAATGGTATATATGCATTTGCCATGCAAAAAGTTAAGTACTTACTATAAATTAAAATAGAAATGTTCGACTTGAAAAATACTTAACTTGTTCTTCAATTATGCTACTTTTCCAAGTTGTGGCCCTCTAATAAACTGGGTATAGTGCCCAAAATGCTTAAGGAAGTGTCGCAGAAATCCAGGATAATGGTTAAAACCCTGCAGCCCTTTGTCTCATTGTCTAATGCCAGCCGTAATGAGCCCTCATTCTAAAAATTATGTATAAAAGTGGTGTAAGTAGGATTTTAACTAGAAACAATAGACAGCTTGAATGGTACAGAAGGGAGTAATTGGTGGCAGAAATATAATTTATTATTTACAAACCGATGTAATCAAAGAGAAAGTGAAGAAGCAAGAAACTTTGGCTGAAATGGTTTGTCAGACTCGGTTACATTGTTTGTTGTTTTCTTTAGATGCTTTGTCTGCACTTGTTCTTATTGGTCATAGTTAATTTCTGTGTAACTGTATTTTACACATATTGCTTAAACTTCAACAGCACACCTGATGCAGGTTAATAAAGTAGTGGTTAGCTAAAACAAGTGTTATATTTGTGGGCATATTAGATGGTAAACGCATATCATGAGGTGCTTTGAGGAGAAGGTTAAAAATGACTAAGCTAACATACTTTGACAGACCTAAAATAAAGGCTTTGTATTAACAAGGTTGTTGTCTGTGAGCAGTAGCGTGGCACATTGGATTTTTAAGATATGGTGTTTAAACTTTCATCAAAAAATTAGCAGAAACTGGGGAGATTACAAGCAGAAAATGTAGTGAAAGATCCAAAATGCTGACCATATTTGAACACTGTGTAAAGGTCCTCCTTAACCCCCTTAGCGTTACATTTTTTTTCCAAAAAAACATGTAAAAAGCACTGCATTTTTTATTTGGTATGAAAAATTATATTTTTATTAAATCTGAAAAGTATAACGACGATACAAATAATAGTAACAATGAATAAAAAAATATGAAATGAACAATAATAATAATACTATTAATGGTGCCAAAACAGTATATAATCTCAAAATGAGTCCTTTGTGCGGTAAATCTTAAAACACGGTGAAAGACACAATCCAGCATCACAGTCAGGACAATAATAGCGTGTTCCTTTTCGGATTTTCTTTCCAGATTTATGTTTTTTGAACAGCACACTGCACAAGTACGCATTGGATTCTGTTTTTTTTTATGTTGCAGGTATATAATCAATAAAACTTCTATCAATAAGATGCTCTGGATTGATCCTCATCTCTTTAGCGGTAGTGTGGACAGTGGATGGGCGGCATTGATTTAATTTTACATGCTAGCATGTAAAGTTTGCCTGCGATACAGTTTCGTCAGCTTTTTGTGTGTATAAAGTGAATGCATTCCAAGTGCACTGCTCCACCAGATGACAAAATATCTTTTTGTAGTATTTCTTTTGTTGCCTCTGCATAACGGGATAGAAAGTCTGTTCTTGATCCACACGATTTACGCCACCCATCACACTATTGTAGTCAACCGCAGTACAAGGCTTCTTAACCTGCTTGTTGCCTTTTGCCTGTACAGTGGCTGTAGCTGCATTATGTACAGTACTACGAAGTCAAACATCTTTATTGTTCTTCCATTTCAGCGCCAGCACTTTACGTTTTCCCAAGCTTCTAGAGTACCACGCTGTAATTTAGCTCCGCCAAAGGCTTCAGGCATGCCACAACAGTTAGGACGCACTGTTGCGTCAGTCTTTGCAGCAAGATGTCAAATAGCTCTGGCGAAGTACAAAAATTGTCAGTGGTTACACAGTAGCAACAAATACCCAACACAGCATCTGTCGAAGTCTGCACCAATGACGTAACAAAGCCATACTGATTGTATTTCAGATCAAATATTGCCCCTTTCCCCGTATAGAGAACCGAATTCCAAATGTATTCTGTTTTAGATTCACAAAACTTGTAAAGCTTTATGCCAAAGTTTGCTGTTTTTGATGCAATATACTGTATCCATGACAGTCTTCCCTTTATAAGCCATGAGACTGTCCTCAATGCTGACATTGTGGTCCGGAATGTAAATACTCTGAAATTATACAAAACGATTGTAGTAAATCTCCAAAATGTTCTTCATTTTGGGGGCTTTATGGGTATTCTCATCAAAGTGTTAATTGTTGGTAAAGTGCAGATATTTCATAATTAGTGAAAAACTATGCTCACAGTTACATCAATTTCTTTAAAGAATGGCAGCACTGACAACACTTCTACAACCAGAGTGATTCTGGGTTCTAATGCTTACACAAGACACATCTGTACAATTGCCCGAGGGAGACTCGGAAGTAACGCTTTTAGCATGGTTTCTATGGCCAAAGTAACGCTCGGGTCTAGTGCTAAGGAGGCTATGGAACAGAGATTAATTCATGAAGTGCTTGCTTTGCATAAGGCAGAGAAGTCTAGTACCTAAGTACATGCTTTTAACAAACAAAGAAAAAGAAATGGTCAAGTATTTTTATTTTTTTGTGGAAGGGCAACAAACTGCAAACACAGATTGTTATACATAGAAGACCTTAACGCATGGATTGTTGACCAGTGGCAGAAAGTCTTATGGAGTGTTAAGTCCAAATTTGAAAAAAAACAAAGACTTTATATGTCAGAGTTATTGGAGAGAAATACTTTGAGATCTATCTGAAAAGTGCAGTGAAACCCAATGAAGACTGTGTCATAGCCTAGGGGTGCATTTTCTCAGGTGTGGTAAGGGATGTGGCCAAATTCAGTGAAATACAGCTGAGATAAAATTTGGTTTGTCATGCTGTATCTTCAGGAAAAAACTTCTTGCTAAAACTCAGTTTTTCAGCATGGCAAGGTCACCAAAGCTACTGCAAATACAATTAAGACCTACTTCGAGTGGAAGTCAGCAGAAGGGATACCAACATGACCTTACCATCAACGAATATACGTTCAATCACATGTACAAGTTAAAGAACAAAAAGCAGCCAAAAGAAGAAAAAATGTGGCAAATCCCGAGAGAAGCTTGGAAGAATTTACGTTGAACTGTTTATTAAATGTAAGCAACTTTTTACAAAAACAAATTGCTTTAGTTTTGTAGCTTGAGAGGCCACAAAAATGTTTGACTTAAAATACAAAACATTATTATAGTATTAGACTTTTTTTTAGGTTCATTTAAAATAGTCACTGTCTCTTTGACAATTTTATTAAAATGGTATATGAGTTTTTGTTTTGGATAAGTTTAAGTCAATTGTTAAATGGTATTCTTGCAATTAGCAATAGTATGTGAGCAGGTTAGCCTGTTAACCAAGCATAAACCAGCTACTTTCCGTGAGTAATGGGTAGTGCAACTCTGTCTCCGTTTTGAGATGAAATCAAAGTTTGTTAAACCAGGGAAAGACAAGAGTATGACAGAAAGGGAGGATAAAAATAAATGGTGTCTGGCTATGTTGGAAGAAAAGGTGGTTAAAAGAAAATTGATAAATGCCTAAACACTTGGTGTCAAAAATTAGATGAACCGTGGTATTTGTTTCCTCACTGAATGTTCCAAGAAGCTACAGTATATTATGGCATGAGTGGAATTATGATAATGTTGCTATGTGACATGGATCAGACATACAGTACATCTTCTTGTACTTTCTGATTTACACGAATGTTGCTGATGCATCTGTGTCAGACCATGCATGCAAACAAAAAATGTGTTGCTACATTTACTGTGCAGCATGACCGGCCATTCACAATTACCTAGCCACTTACTGACTTGTGTCAAGGATTCAAATGTGCTTTCTTCTGAGGAAGTGGCCGCATCCTCCTCTTCATTTACAGTACCTGGAAAAGGATTGGCTTAAGTTGCATGCAAGGTTTTATTTATAATACCAAAAGAATGGGGAAATAATAAACTGTACCTTTTACTAGTTTTTGAAAGATATATGATACTTTATTTTACAGTTTTTTTTTTTGCTTAATTTAGTTATTTTTGATCTTTCTGCAATCTTTGTTGCATTTGTTTTTGTTATGTTGCATTGTGTTGAAAGACACTTTTTTTTTTTTTTAATTTTTAATTGTTTACAAATTTACTTAAGTTGGAAATGTTACTTTTTCTTTTTTTATTTTACTTATTATGCTAGTTTAATACTCATTTGTCCTAGCATTAGGAAGCAGTTGAAATATGCTCCTTATCTGTGTTCATTCAAATGTATTGTTACATTATTTATACAATATTGTTTCTGCACAAATTTTTACATTTTAGTTAGTATAGTTTTTGTAATATCTCCAGGTTCAAAGTTTGAAGCTCAGGAGACTTATGTGCTGTAGCTACTCCATTAACATGCCAGTTGACCTTGGTGCATGGGATCTGTGCGGCAGCTACTCCATTGATGTGCCAGTTGATCCGGAATGTTATGTATTGTATTTTCAATCATGTTTTCATGCATTTAGCATCTATAACTTTATAGTTGATGAGGAAATCCTTAAGAAAAGAAAAGGACATTATCTATTCTGTCATTTTGCATTCTTGAAAAAATCAGAAAGCAACAGAGGAAACTACGTTTTCTAATGTTTATTTAAATGTTCAGTTATTTTTTCAACTTTTGACAAACATAATGGGTGCGTGCATAGAAAAGAACTTCTTTCACTTTTGTGGTTTTAAGGTTTTGTGACTTGCCTATTAAGTTTTACTGAGCAAGAGTTAGTGGTTCAATGTGTACTGTAAGGACTGAATTCTGTACTGATTTACTAAGCAGTATGACAATAGACCTTCGCTCCATCATCTATTGTGAACATATTGGCATAATTACAAATTCAATAAACATAGTTGTTGACTTGTCAAAATTTCAGGATTAATTTCATCATTTCTTATTTCTCTTTGTATTTCAGAAACTGCCTTAGCAGCTCCACTAGCTGCCAGTCTGCCTATAGTTTAGCCTATTTCATTTTGAAACATAACTGCCTCATAAGTTTGATAGTAGTTGTTGTGCGAAGTGAACCTTTGAGAATAAAACTTGCAATAATGTGATGTAAATATTAGATTACCTTGTAAAAATGATCAACAAATGTAATTATTACTAGATGTTTGCAGTGCATCACTGTATCATGAAGCAACTTGTTTTAGATTGCTCAGTTTTTATTCTACGTATATAATAAAACAGTAAGGTCTGTGTCTAGTCATTCAGAGCAGTCAGATTAGTCTGCTTGTCCTCCAAAGTAGAAGTGCAAGTGTTAGAAACACTAGGAGGACAAACTGCATAGGAGGCACGCTGAGAGGGTCTCCTTCAAAGATGGAAAGTATAAAAGTGGGCAGGAGGCAAGAAGTTGAATTGAAAATAATGTCCGGCTTTATGGGAACACGCTCAACAGAGGGAATGCCAGTCAGGAGAGATGAAAACGCATGTGGATACCGAGGAAAGGTGCTGAAGTTGCACTTAGGACAAGAGGTGTCCTGTCTTCAGCAGGTAGCATGGCTAGTATTTTAAATAGAAACTGCTACTTATGTTACTTAATGCACTAAAATAATTGATATTTATTCAGCTTCATGGGTCTGTACATGTAACACCATGTGATCGTCCAATGTTAAGTACCTTTGACTTGCATTGGTTTCTGCATTTATTGCTTATACGGTTATTTAGAGGATATATGCTAGTGCTCATGGACATTAGAAGTTGTGTGTTTTATTGTTCCCCCATATTTTTGTTCTTGTATAAAAATGTTCTATTCTCAAACATACTAAAATGTTTCTTGTTGCATTTATTCAGATGCACCAGTTTTTACGATTTTTTTGGAAATGTTACAATTTTATTGATATTCATAACTTAATCAAAGATCACATGGTAGTGTTGTGACGAGTGTTAATGTACCATAGCTACAGGGATCTAGTTTAAACTCCCAGGTGCTCTGGTTTTCTTCCATCTTTCAAAGATGTTCATCTTAAGTTAACTGATAACTTAAACAAGGCCTGCTGTGATTATAATTGTCTGTGTGGCTTCTGATGCCCTAGCTGGATTGATTCTTTCTTTGTTCCATAAAAGACCATAAAGCATTGAGAGTAATGTAACCTGGGAAGAATCAAGTGAGAGTTTTGTCTTGGAGTGTTGGCAGTAGGTAGAAACTATTTGCAGATTAATACAGTTATTTCTTTCCAGACTGTTAAATTACATTATGCGATCCTAGAATTAAGGTCTACCAGATGTGGTTCACTGGTCTTGGTGGATGCCGTAGGACAAAGGGAAATAGTCTCGGGGAAGGGGCTTAAAGGGTTCCAAAGCTATAAGTTCAGTAAATCTAAAATTGGCTATGGTCTAAAGAAAAAGACCTTTACATACATCCAACATAAAATTATGTAGCAGGTTATTCTTTTCATCTGTTTATTTGTATTTGACAGTATATTATACTTTGCATAGTGTATTTTCAATAAATGCACCATCATTATTCTTTTTATCTGTTTATTATTCTGGGAGACACTAGGAGAGTAACAACAATGTTACAGTACTCTGATACAGGTTCAGTATCTCTAATCTGTAATGACTGGCACCAGAAGGATTTTGGATTTTTTCAGATTTTGGAATATTTTCATATCACAATGAGATCTTGGTAGACACCCTTGAACAAGTAGGAAAATGCAGCCAAACCAGCTACAGTAAATGACAACTCACATGTAGTATGATTCATATCACAGAACTGTTGTTTTGATATAACAAACATATTAAAATGAATATGATGTACAGACTGTATCTTAGTTCCCTTAGTTCCCTTGCCAAGACAAAAGGAATATCTCGACAAACCTCCACTCCATCATGGCTACTGTGCTGGAAGCTATTTATCAACTGACGAGGAGCTACTTTGAATTTTCACATGGTTTGAGTGAACATACATAAAACATTTTTGAAAAAATAAAAAAAATGGTAACTTTAAAAAGAGAATTGACCACTGTGTCAGGTATCCCTAACGTAATGGGAGCAATTTACTGAACTCTTATTGCAAGAATAAAGATGCTTTTGTTAACTGTAAGCAGTGACATTTCATTAACAAATAGTTCAGGTGACATCGTTTCACTCCAAACAGCGAATTAAAACTGTCATGCATTGCGGTGCTTGACAGGGGCGTCCCAGCTGTGACTGCCTTGTGTGCTTGCTAAGTATTTATGACTAATGTATTAGTGTGCTTGCCTTTGTCTCGGCCCTACTGAGGCCCAATGGGCGAGCAAGGAAAGATGAGAAAGAGATTTGCTCTGCCTCACAAGTGGATAGGAGGAAAGCAAATAAACTTTATCTCTATGACTTTTCCTATCTTTACATTCTTTTTGGATCTATGCATTTGATTTTTATCTCCTACAGAAGACCACTGACTTTATAGATTTGATTGCTTCTTGCCTGAAGAAGGGGCCTGAGTTGCCTCGAAAGATTGCCTATTGTAATCTTTTTAGTTAGCCAATAAAAGGTGTCATTTTGCTTGGCTTTTCTCTAGATTTTGAATAAATGAAATGAGCACTTTTTCGCCAACCTTGCTCGTTTGTGTCCTCTTTGCATGAATCTGTCCTTAGTTTATGACTATAGATGTCCCAGGAACTGAAAGATGCTAGACTGCGGGCAAACTGGGGCATTACAGCAGGTACTTCAATTGTCCTATCCCTTGCTCAAAGATGTGAAGGTTACGGTGCCTGGCAGCTTTAAATTTGTGTTGTGTTTGTGTGTTTTTGTTGCTTCTATGGTGGACTAGTGCCTGTGACTCAGAACTGAATTAGGTGGGTTTAAAACTGTTGTGTTAGAAACTTTTACAAACTGTAGGAAAGTACTTCTAGTACTTAATTCTAATTTTTTTAGTAGTCTGCTTTACACATTTTTTCACACTGTTTTTCATTATATTCCCAACTGTAGTATTTCAAAATTTGTGGAACTAACATAGGGCTGACTTAATTTGAATTCCTTCTTGGATGATGAAAAGCTAGGATCATGTTGTGGCTGTTAAGCCTTTATCAACAAGGTTGGTTTCTCAGATTTTGAAGTAGTTGGCTACATTAGAGAAGTAGCCCCCCAAGGATCAGAGTTTGAAGCAGTTGTTACTTGTGGTTTCTTTATATCTAAGTCATATCTATAAAGCTGTCATCAATAAACATTGTTTTAGTAAAGCAAAGAAAATCTTTAACATTCAGTGAGGCAAATTCAAAAATATTTTGATAAAACAATCATCTGTAAAATCATCTATATATGCTACTTCAGAGTATGGCTGTTATTACACTGACGGAATATAACTTTCTGACTATCCTACTGCTAAAGGTGCTGGCTATGGTATCTCCCACTGGAGCTAGATGATCAGACTGAGCCACGCTCTATAAAATGAAGATTATAAAGTTCCTTTTATTCTCACTGTAACTGGTAATAAGGTGTAACAAATCAGTTTAAATATTCTTCCTCTCTCTCAAACTAAAGCACAAGCAGCCTTGTTAATAGCCACCAGTTCTGAATTTCATATGGTAGGGTCTCAAAGTAACAACAAATTTAGGAAATTGAAATCACCCCCAAGTCAATACAGTATAGTGCTTATAGAGAGTTATATGGTCTTCGAGGTCTATGTGGTGTTGTGTTTTTTGTCATGTTATTGTACTAAATTTTTTTCATTGGCATTTTCCATTCCGTAATCAATACTAAAACATTAACATTCAGACATTTTTGTAACACTTCTACATTAGTTGAAGAATGTGAATATTATTTAGGACATTATTATTTGCACAAACCCTTTAACGCTGTTTTTAAAATAACAACCTTTTAAAATCGTTTTTGGCACTATATCAGTTTGTTAGGTTAGTGACATTTGCTCTTTTGGGACTGATGCTTGCATCAGTAAATGTAAAACCATTAACTTGTTTAACTCTTATTGTTGAGTATTATTTAAGAGTCCAATTTCAAATTTAAAATTCCATATACAATGTCAATGTCTATTTATATAGCACATTTAAAACAACATAGGAATGCTGTGGCCAAAGTGCTCTACAATAATAGAATAAAATAAAACAAATAACATAAATAACATTAATAGAAATAAAATATATGAACATAAAATATATAATAAATAGAAGTAATATTATATAATCACAAAGAGGAAACCATCAGTATTACTGAAGGTCACGGACTGCAAGTGAATAGAAATGAGTCTTTAATCTTGTTTTGAACAGTTCAATTGCAGACGACTCCTTTATGTAACGAGGTAAAGAGTTCCACAGGCGAGGAGCAGCAGCTGCAAAAGCCCTGTCCCCCTTGGTTTTACACTTAGTATGAGGGACAACAAGAGACAACTGACCAGAAGATCTAAGCACTCTGGATGGCTGGTGTAAAACACACAATTCAGATAAATAGGCAGGAGCAACCCCATGTAAAGATTTAAAAACTAGCAAACAAGATTTTAAAATCAATTTGAAAACTGACCGGCACCCAGTGTAAAGAAGCTAAAAATAGGAGAAATAGAGTCATACTTTCTTGCCCCAACCAGAAAACGAGTGGCAGCATTCTGGACCAGCTGTAACCTGTGTATCAGGGATTTGTTAATCCCAGAATACAGCGAGTGGCAGTAATTGAGGAGAGAAAAAATAAAAGCATGAGTAGCTTTCTCAAGATCCCTAGAAGATAAAGTACTACTGATGCTGTATTGTTCCAAATCTCTCTCCTTTTTTTTTTTTTGCATTTTCCCCAAGTTAAAAGATACCTTAATGAAATCAAGCTTCTTAATTGAATATTATTTACAGTTTTTTTCTAAAACAGTCTTGCACCTGTTTTTAAGTTGCTCATGTAAATGATCAGACTTTGTTATTACTCAAGACAGCTCAGCTTTCATTATGTGTACTAATTACTCATAACTGGAGACTGCAACTCATTTTCACATGTACCTTTCAAAAATGTGTGGTATATGCTTTTGCTATGTTTGTGAGAGATGGTTCAGAGACTGGTGGGTTAACTATAGGAATTATTACAATATGGAGAAAAGTGGTACTGGCCCTAACTGTCTAAAGAACATGGGTGTATTTTTGCATGAAATTCAAAAGTCTAATTAAAATTGTCCCCAGCAAAGCTATCTTATTTTCTGGAAACCACTGCTTTCTGCATGCTGCATGTTGCTTGAATTTTCATTGGCTGAGAGGACTGGAAAAAAATAGGTGGTCAAGTGAATTTAATAAATCAACATTGTGTTGTATTGAGCTTCTGATTGCTGCATGTTTTGCCGCAAAAGTAACCAGTTAATACCATTGTAGTAGCTAGCTGTATACCGGTACCTCCAGGCTGACACTTATGCAACTCACTGCATCAAGTGTTTCCAATTGGATTCTCATGATCAGCATTGTGCAGTGGAATGTGTATATACTGTGCATCAAATCTCTTGCTCTGAGTATTTCCATGTTCTATTAGTTAAAGCATTAATTTTTAGTGCACAGAATTTTATAAAATGTCTTCATCTTCTAGAGCATGAACCAACTGTACCTTATTTGACCAGAGTTTTGCTTAAATGATCATGTGCAGCAGTTCCAGAAATAAAAACTGTTAGCAGTTTTTGACGTGCCATGCTTCATGTTCTGGCTTGTGATAGCCTACTGGAGTCTTGTGGAACTTGGTATAGGGCTTTCACAAATTTTAATTGTCATGCAAATAACTGTGATTAAATAATTGTCATATTTTGTTAATTTTATACTAAGCCTAGTAATAGTTTAATGATACACATACGCCTTATGAAGAAGAAGAGACATTTATTGGCATTGAACATTGGAACATATAAATAAATGTTTGATTTTTTGTTTGGCTTTTAGGCATTGTAAACAAAAATTGTACAGGGAACATATGACATAAATAACATAAATAACAACCAATAACGAATAATCAAGGTACCATAATCAAAATAGATAAGGTACTAGGACCAAAATATCCCTGTCATCCATAACCACAGCCAGTCACACTCTTACCTAGCTGATTAGATTCCAGGCAAATAGCACGAACTTATTTACATTATCTGACTTAAGGCAACATTTCACTGGGGTCACAATGTTGCCAGCCATGCTGAACATTCTCTCAGAGTCCATACTTGCTCCACAAATGAGCAGGAATTTTCTTGCTAACTTTGCAATCAAAGGAAACCATGCTCATTTTTAAATTAACAAGTAATGAAACACAATACTTATTTTTTTGAACTAAGAAATACCTGCATACTTTTAAAAAAAGATATGCATTCCGCCACTCTCAAAAAAAATGTCTGTTATTTTGCAGACGTATAACCTTTTTCTCAAAGACATTGCCTGCTGCTGTCAGAGTAAAGCCTGGTTTATATTTTCTGCATGATGCTTACGCAAGGTCAGCGACCTCTTTGATAATTTGGTTAATGTTGCATACCTAACAATGACCTAGCATCTGAGATGAGACTTTGCTGTTGTGAGAAGGAGCTGTGCCTGTTATTACTGGCTTTAAGAAGAAAAATAGAAGGTGGAATGTCCGACCCATTAACCAAAAGTAGTAAAAGGAGGGCAAGTTTAATATTCTTTGTTAGTGGGTGACCTACATGATGAGGGGATGCACTGCAAATATTTTTGCATGTGTATCTTGCACTTTGATTACCTGCTGCATATTCAGCCCTTCATGCATCATGACAACCATGTACTGTATATAATTCATGTTTTGGGTTTCAGAGAATATCAATAAATTATATTTTTATAATTGTAATATTATCTTATAGCTGTAAAAATGAATAAGTACTGCTTAAGCTTTTACAAAGTGAAAAGTATTATACAACCATAATCGGTATAAGATAATTATAATAAGTTTCAATCGAAAGGAGTGAAAAGATTCCTTAACCATAGCAGTGTTTTAAAGGATGCACTATGAAAGAGTGAGTGGAGATACAGTATGTTTGTTTGTTTTTTTTTTTCCTTCCAAAAAAAGGAATTCGTTAAGGCTGGATTTATTGAGAGTAAAAATTAAGACCTAAATCTGAAGAGAAGATAAGTGAACTTGTAAAAAGAAGAAAAAATTCTAAATTAGACATGCACATTCCACCTTCGAACATGTCTACAATCCACTGTATATACACTCACTGGCAACTTTAGGTATACAACGCAAATATCTAATCCGCCAGTCACATGGCAGCATCTCGATGCATTTAGGCATGTAGACATTGTCAAGACCTGCTGAAGTTCAGACCGAGCATCAGAATGGGACAGAAAGGTGATTTAAATAACTTACCTTGGCATAATTCTTGGTGCCAGGTGGGCTAGTCTTACCATTTCTGAAACTGCGGACCTACTGGGATTTTCATGCATAGCTATCTCTAGGCTTTACAGAGAATGGTCAGAAAAATGGAAAATATCCAGTGAGCGCAGTTGTCTTGGCAAAAATGTCTGTCTAATGCCAGAGGTCAAAGGAGAATGAATAGACTGGTTCAAAGTGATAGAAAGGCAACAGTAACTCGCATACTCATTACAACTGAGGTATGCAGAAAAGCATCTCTGAATGCACAACACATTGAACCATGCAACGGAGGCTAAAATTCACACGGGCTTGCCTAAATTAGACAATAGAAGATTGAAAAAACTTTGCCTGGTCTGATGACTCTTTGTGCTGTGACATTTGGATGGCAGGTTCAGAACTTGGCATCAACAACATGAAAGCAAGGATCCATTCTTCCTTGTATCAATGGTTCAGGCTGCTGGTGGTGGTATAATGGTGTGGGGAATATTTTCGTGGCGCCCTTTAGTACTAATTGAGCATTATTTAAATGCCACCATGGCTACTAACAGTAAGATAATACAAAGCTCAAATAATCTCAAACTAGTTATCTGAACATGACAATGAGTTCACTGAACTCAAATGGCCCCCACAGTCACCAGATCGCAAACCAATAGCGCACCTTTGGGATGTGGTGGAAATGGAGGTTTGCATCATGGATGCACAGCCAACAAAGCTGCAGCAACCACGTGATGCTGTAATGTCAGTATGGACCAAAATCCCTAATGAATGTTTCCAGCACCTTGCTAAATCTATGCCACAACGAATTTACGGCATTTCTGAATGCAAAAGGGGGTCCAACCTGGTACTAGCAACATGTACCTAATAAAGTGGCCAGTGAGTGTATACCAAGACAAGAAAAACAGATGCACTGTATGTAAGAAAAAGGAGGCAATCTGATATCAATTTTATTGCAAAAAAAGCAAAGGCACCCCATGTCAAATCTACATAATACATTAAATAATGGGATGATTGGTTTTACATTATTAAAATAAAATTATAAAATGATCACCCAAAGTCAGAAAAGACAAAAACAGTCTTATTCTAGACGAAAGGAATGTCAGGTCAAGGAATTTAAGTAATAAACATATGGGTATTCCCTGTTAAAATCCATCCTTTTTCCTAAATTGAATACTATTTAAAGGTTCGGTCTTGGTGCAGTTTTAATTTCATCAATGTAAAGACATGTGGGCAGTAAAAGGGGATAGTATCAAAAAACAAAATGAATAAGAGTACAAAATGAATAGTCTTGACCTAAGCTCCTCTAGATTATAAGCAATTTTTAGCGATGGTCAGACTGAAGTGTGTGGAGTACAAAACCTTTTTTCAGCATGTCTAAATGTTTGTCCAAATTTCAGATTTCTGTGTACACAACAGGCATTTCTATATCAAATTTTCTATATCAAAAAAGAATGCATAAAAAATTACAAAAATATGTCAATCACAAGAATAATATATGTATAGTGCCAAATGTATAGAGCAAAGCTGGAACCTTACAACAGTTTATTTCTGTATTACTCTATTCAGCACTACAATAGTTTGGCTAGTGTGTACTTTACTAAATGTCTATTATAAAAAGAAATCCTGGGAGGGAGACATGGGAGAGGAGAGGTAATCTTCTCGGAAGACAATTTGAAATACCACGAGAGACACTTTAAAGTCACGTGAGACAAGGCAGTGAGACGACGTTTAAAACAAGTTCACGGACATCTAACCAAGCAGTTGTTGGAATGCTTTTGGCAGACAAACCTCATGTGCTTCCTGCTCTTAAAACAACAACAAGCAGAACATGCAGTTTGCCAGCAGCAGGAAGCCAGCAGATGTTCCGAACGCTTCTCCTTAGCATGCATTCAGACCCCCCCACCTACCCCCCTTTACAACGCGAGTGGCAGAGAGACAAAGTGGCCAAGGGACAGCTGCTGTACAGGCTTTGAAATGATCGATGCGCAGCACGACAAACAGAACATGCAGCTTGCCAGCAGCAGCAGCAGAAAGATAGCAGATGATCCGACGGTATCTCCTTAGCGTGTGTTCAGCCGCTTTCACAATGCAACAAGTGTTATACATCTTGCGAGAAAGAGATTTAACCATGCCCGGGGCCGGAAAAAAAGGACAAGTATTATTTTTACAAAAGTTTTAAAGTAAAAGTGAAAATAATGCATATGTAACAATTTCCATGAAAATAACAATCTCTTTAAATTGTATATCCGGTAAACCAATCCTGGGGGTAGGCGAGCAAAGTGATCTGGGGGTGGAGCCCCCTAATACTTGCAAAATAATGAAAATGGATGAATGAAATAATCTTATGTATAATGAAAAAATGTAACATGAAATTTTAGTTATTTTTATCTAATTTTCTATAAAAGAGAGACTGCAGTTAATGTCTGGACATCACCATTCGATAATGTCAATAATGGTGCTAGACAGTTACTTTTCAAGGTGAACCCATGCCCCTTGGATTGAAAGGTTGCAATGGAGGGCAAAATGAAGTAAAATGCACAGCTGCTCTCCTTAGCATGCGTTCAAACAGCAGCAGCAGCAGCAGAAAGACAGCAGATGATCAGACGGCATCTCCTTAGCGTGCGTTCAGCCGCTTTCCGAATGCAACAAGTGTTATACATCTTGCGAGAAAGAGATTTAACCACGCCTGGGGCCGGAAATAAAGGACAAGTACAGTATTGTTTTTACAAAAGTTTTAAAGTAAAAATGAAAATAACGCCTAAGTAACAATTCTTATGAAAAAAACAAATAATCTCTTTAAATTGTATATCTGGTAAACCAAACCCAGGGGTGGGCGAGCAAAGCGAACAGGGGGTGGAGCCCCCTAGTATTGTTAAAAACAACTGAGTAACATGAACTCCCCAAACGTTCATGGACTTTATTTGGATTCAAAATGAAGGGCATTTTAAATGCTACAATATTAAGAAAGAACAAAATACTAAAACCAGAATAGCTATATGTCTTGTTTCATTGTATTGACTGCTATGTTTTGTAGAATTAGGATCAGTTATTATTTTCTGCTCCCAAGCGGTAGAATTATCAGAATTAACCATATTGTCCTCATTTATCGATTTGCATTTATACCACTGACACTTTAGGTGCCTTTAGTTCAACCACATATACACAGAATACTTTTAATTACATGAGGACCCTGCATTTCAGTTCTGTTCTGGATTTCAAACAGCTGTTTTTCACCCTATTGTCCTTTTATTTACTTTAATATATTTCTTCTTGGGTATTTAATACTGCCATTAACTGTAGTACTGAACTTATACTTTATGAAAAATTGCTATGGTCAGGCAGTTATTAACTTTGTCACCACTGTAACATATTTCCTGTTTTGACATCTAAAATGACCTTATATGGAAATATTTAAAAAGCCAAGCAGGTGATAATCTATTCTAGCACCGGTAGACTTGTATGTGAATCATGCTGTTAGTAATAAGGCTGAAATTGAAACCCTGTAAAATAACAAATGTGGGAAAAAAGGATATAAGAAATTTCTGTGCATCTAACGATTCAGTAAAAGAGGAATGTAGCATACTAAGAAATCACTTTCAATACCACTGCCTATCATGTTCAAGTGACTGACAAGTTAATTCTAGCCTTCTAGTAAACATGCCTGCTCGCGGTTGAGCTGACTGGGATTATTTTGCATAATCGTTAGAATAGTTTCCATTTATCTGTATAAAAATAACTAGATGAAACAAATGTATTTCTATCACTACCTTATATACTCGCGGATAAGTTCTCCCGAGGATAAGTCAGGACTTGATTTTATCATATTTCTGGTATTTTATAATGTCAGTCATATAAGTTGAATCAGGAAAACACGCGCTATTGGTCATGATATTGATCATGATTAATTTATGCTAAAGCCCACCTGATAGAGTAACCATGGAGCACACGGCCTTTTTTCTATATGGGTGCGGCAATGCATTGTATCAGCGCGTGCTGCTAGACTCTCTCTCTCTACGCCTACATGACCACATGGTAATACACAAACTATTCCGAAGCAATGATTTGTGTTTTTTGTATCTCGCACCCTCGTACACCTTTATCGCAAGAGCGTCCTTTATCAACGATGGAGCGTTCAATCAGAAGAAAATATGAAGCTAGTTTTAAATTAGACATCGTTGAAGTAGCTAAAAAATCGGTAGCTGTGCTGCTGCAACAAAATTCGATGCATCTGAGAAACTGATGTGAGATTGGAGGAGGCAAGAAGATGTGTAAAAAAAAGTCTCTTTTTTGAAGGGGCGTATAAGTCGTGATCTGATTTTATGATAGATTTTTCAGGTTTCAAGACCCGACTTATATGTGAGTATATACGGTATTTCCACAGTGTAATGTTTGACTGGTGCTCTTTTATTGACGTGCAGTGTTTCAGAACTTCACTTTTAAAAGTAATTTATTTACAATACTTGTTGTTAAGTAACTGTTAGTTTGTGGTTTTTTTTTTTTGTTTTTTATTATAAAATAATGCTTAACAAACAGTGCGTTATTTTTATGTTACTCTTTTTTCTTCTTAACGCAAAAATGCATAATTCACTGGCCAGAATCTGTTATTACGCTCCACTGGTGGCCGAGAGCTGTCTGAGAGTGAGGGATGTCTGAAAAAGTGGGATGTAAAAAACCCCTTGAGCCGCAGAGGGGAACGCTGACACCACACTAGAGAGCCCTGCAATTGTGTCTCTCAGCCAATTGTTAAAGCACATTGGTTTCTTGCCTTTCTTCCAGAGGCTGTTGCAATGATCAATGGCTCCTTGTGACCCTAAATTGGACACATGCAGGATAATATGCTTACTAATAATTTGGTTCAAAACTGTTTGATTTGATATGTCTGTACAGGTCGCGAGAGCTGGTTGGCACAGATGGCACCAGATGCGGTGAGACATGAACCTTGCATGCGCTGGGTTTTCCAAAGTGGTAAATTTCAAGGATAGGCATGTTTACAATAGGATGTTATACATAAGATGTTTAAGCTGATACTGATGTTCCAATTTTGTTATAATATTGGCTGCTGTACACAGTTACAATTTAAAAAGAAATATAAACCCATGCAATATATTAATAACTACAGGTATAAAACTAAAAAAATACTTGCTCTTTAAAACAATAACTTTTATTGTATTTACTATAACAGTATCTCTTAAAGAAAACTCCATCTTAAAATAGGTTAAAGCATAGATGAGATAAGCTTGATCCCTTTTTTAAACAGAGATGGCTAGATAGCCAGAATAATGATAGAAGCATAAATATGAAGAAATATCGCATTAATTTAATTGTATTTATGTAACTGTGCTTAACTAAACTTTATACAGAGTAAGTCGAAGCTTCCTTTTAACATTAACCTTAGTCTCATTCCTAAGAAATTCCTTTAGATATTTTTGATTTAATCTGGGTATCTTGGAGACATTTTTGAAAATCCTTTTGTTTACTGGTGGGTTGAATGTTAATGGGTGACCTGTGGAATGATTTGCTTTGAATTCCTTTGAAATTGACTCCCAGACACATGATTGACATCGTTAATCTTTTATTTTGAGGGGTCCTATATTAATCTTGGGATGAAAATGATTTCTTAAACTGGACCAAAGTTATCCTCTTTAAATAAATTTGGGTCCTTTTAAGCTACTCTCCAAGGATTTGCTAATCATTTGCATTTACTAAGACAATGTGAATTATAATTGGTGTAAGAGATGGTGGTTAGGGGTTCATTCATTTTTACAATTAGTTAATTGTCATTTCCCTCCTACTATTTCTGTTCCTTATGTACTGTTTGTTGTATACAGTCAATGTAAGATAGTGTAAAAATATAACACTTCCTACCGTTTTGAAAAACGGTATAGATATTGTAGATAACAGTGCCCATTAAAATGAAAACATATCTTGTGCATTAAAGGTCTACATAATTTGGGTTGTTTTTGCCTGTCTGATATATTCTCAGTTACACAAATCTCAGAATAGCTATCATTGTAATGTACATTAATTTATTTTAATAGTGTAAAACTGTTTAACTTGCCATTTGTGGTTTTAATTGTGGACAACAGATACACAATCAAATACACTGCCAATTCTTGAAAGGTTAAATTGTGATATCTTTGATCTGTTACACCAAAATAACAAACTCTGTCCTGCACCATTGTAGATTTCCCTGTGAAGGACCAGTTTGCCTAGGTCAGAAATATCCATCCATCCATCCAACCCGCTATATCCTAACACAGGGTCACGGGGGTCTGCTGGAGCCAATCCCAGCCAACACCGGGTGCAAGGCAGGGAACAAACCCCGGGCAGGGCGCACACACACATGCACGCACTAGAGACAATTTAGAATCGCCAATGCACCTACCCGGGTCTCCTAACTGCGAGGCGGCAGCGCTACCCACTGTGTCACCGTGCCGCCCAGGTCATAAATATTTTTTTTAATTTGCTTTTTCATAAATTACGGAGCTGAATTGCATTCACCAAAGAATATACTTTGGGTGTTTTCTCATCCTTTTGACTTGGTATCTGATCATTACAAGATACAATCTCGTAATTATGAAATTAGATCTAATCTTAAATAATAGATATTTACTTGTAATTAGGAGATGTTAAGTCATAATTAGGAGATCTTATACTTTATGAATGAACTGTATATGGATGTAGATATATAGTCATGTGAAAAAGTAAGTACAGCTTATTGAAATTTGAGTTTTAAAACATATTTGGAAAGGCAAACATTAAATCTTCATGTAAACAGTGCCTACAAATGAAGGTGGTGTACTTGAATAAAACCACAAAGAAAAATTATAGTTTTAGTCATGTTATTCAATAAAAATATCAATTAGATATAATAGTCTACTGGGGAAAGAGTAAGTCCACTCCTGGCCTTAGAAGTTATCATTCCCTTTAGCATAAATTACCTCTTGTGGGCATTTTAAAGAACTGTTGAACCTATCTCTGACACTGAATGAAAAAATGTTTTTTTGTGGATTTTCTTGCTTGTAATGCCAGTTTCAAATCCCTCTACAACATTTCAATGGGCCTTGACCAGGCCAATCCATAAGCATTATTTTTTTTTTTTCTTTTTACCCATTCCAAGGTGGGCTCACAATTTTATATGCAGAATTCATCGTTGACTTGATTTGATGGCTGCAAGCTGCCCAGGCTCCAAGGCAGCAAAGCAACCCCAAATCATGACATTTCCACCACAATGCCTCACAGATCCTATGAGGTTTTTCTCCTGAAATGCTGTCTTTACAGTTTGTGCCAAACAGGTTTATTGTCATTGTGGACAAGAAACTCAATCGTTGATTCACCTGTCTGAAGCACATTGTTCCTGAAGGACTGTTTTTTGCCTGACAAACTTTATTCTTACTCTAATGTTCTCTTTTAGAACAGCGAAGACTTTTTTTCTTCGCACACTTCATAGGCAGGTAAAAGTTGTACGATCTCTTTCAGATTGTAGATGCATGTACCTTGACCTTAGCCGTTGCAAGAGTTATTTGCAGATTCCGCAATAAAATACTGTGGTTTTTGGAAACTTCTTCTTTTACTATCAAATGGTCAGTTCTTGGGTTTAATTTGCTGAGCTGTCCAGTCATGGATTAATTATCATACATTTGAAATGTACACCACTTGATGATTTTCCTTACATTGGAATGATTAATGTAAAATAATTTGGTAATCTTTTTAAATCCCTTGCCAGACTCAGACATCCACAGCCTTCTTTCTCAGGGTCTTAGAGAGATCTTTTGATCCTGGCACGACAGCACAACCCACATCAATAGGAAAGAGAACACCAGCTCCTAGATATCTATGGTTTAAATACTACAGAGCCAATTGACCACTCCCTATGGAGGATCTCATCATTGGCACCTAATCTGGAACACCTGATTCTGATTTTGACTGGTAAAAAATGTAGGGCTGTACTTTTTCCATATGAGAAATCTGCATTTTAGTTAATTTAAATTATGAGAACGAACACACATGCCAGTTATGTGTCATTTGTTTGAGTATATCACATTTATTTGTAAGCTCTATTTGTGTGGCGATCTCATATTTGCCTATTCAAAATGTTGAAAAAAAACTTCAATTTCCATGGAGTGTACTTACTTTTTCAGATGACTGTAGATATGTTTATAGATAGAAATAGATTGTTTGCCATGAATAAAATTAAATGTCTAAAGTAGGAAAGGAAAACTCTCTTTCCTTTTAGGTGGAACATTTTATGTTTTAGGGAAAATTTCTAGTTTTGGATTTGAATTATTTTAATGTTTATTTTGTTGGCATCATCATACCACTGTTTTTTTTCTGTATACTCGTGTCCTCTGTTTTGCACATTGTTTTATTTAAGCACTGTCATATTTATAGCAAAGATGCTTGTTGCTACTCACGTGAAGCTGATAGTCTGTAGTGTGTGATATCACTGCATTGGCATTTTAAAATGTAGTCACTTTTATGACTAATCTGAGCTTTAAACAATAATAAGGGAAGGCTCTGCTAAATAAATAAACAAATAAATCACTTAAACAAAGCTTTTAGGGTTTTGTCCCTTGCTTTGTTCTGATCTTCGATGTCAAGTTAATGTTTTTGTTTGTTCATTTTGTAATGAACAAGCACCAGCAAATTCCCTGGCAAAACCTATTTTAATTTAATTTCCTATCTTGGCATATGAGTGAATATTACTGGATGAAGCATGAAGAACATCACTGGCTTTAATGAGTGGTGAGCTGATGTTCATGCAAATGAGGCCATTATAAGACATTTTTTTTAAGTTTGTTTGGACTTTAAATAAGGGAACTCCTCTGCATTAAATCTAATAAGGAACCTGATTACCTTCCTTATATACTTAAAAGCAAGGCTGTGAGTCATACTGTGTTGGCCATGAAGTAGGATAACCAGGGGTATACAGTGGTGTGAAAAACTATTTGCCCCCTTCCTGATTTCTTATTCTTTTGCATGTTTGTCACACAAAATGTTTCTGATCATCAAACATATTTAACAATTAGTCAAATATAACACAAGTAAACACAAAATGCAGTTTTTAAATGATGGTTTTTATTATTTAGGGAGAAAAAAAATCCAAACCTACATGGCCCTGTGTGAAAAGGTAATTGCCCCCTTGTTAAAAAATAACCTGTGGTGTATCACACCTGAGTTCAATTTCCGTAGCCATCCCCAGGCCTGATTACTGCCACACCTGTTTCAATCAAGAAATCACTTAAATAGGAGCTGCCTGACACAGAGAAGTAGACCAAAACCACCTCAAAAGCTAGACATCATGCCAAGATCCAAAGAAATTCAGGAACAAATGAGAACAGAAGTAATTGAGATCTATCAGTCTGGTAAAGACTATAATGCCATTTCTAAAGCTTTGGGACTCCAGCGAACCACAGTGAGAGCCATTATCCACAAATGGCAAAAACATGGAACAGTGGTGAACCTTCCCAGGAGTGGCCGGCCGACCAAAATTACCCCAAGAGCGCAGAGACGACTCATCCGAGAGGTCACAAAAGACCCAAGGACAACGTCTAAAGAACTGCAGGCCTCACTTGCCTCAATTAAGGTTAGTGTTCACGACTCCACCATAAGAAAGAGACTGGGCAAAACGGCCTGCATGGCAGATTTCCAAAACGCAAACCACTGTTAAGCAAAAAGAACATTGGGGCTCGTCTCAATTTTGCTAAGAAACATCTCAATGATTGCCAAGACTTTTGGGAAAATACCTTGTGGACTGATGAGACAAAAGTTGAACTTTTTGGAAGGCAAATGTCCCGTTACATCTAGCATAAAAGGAACACAGCATTTCAGAAAAAGAACATCATACCAACAGTAAAATATGGTGGTGGTAGTGTGATGGTCTGGGGTTGTTTTGCTGCTTCAGAACCTGGAAGGCTTGCTGTGATAGTTGGAACCATGAATTCTACTGTCTACCAAAAAATCCTGAAGGAGAATGTCCGGCCATCTGTTCGTCAACTCAAGGTGAAGCGATCTTGGGTGCTGCAACAGGACAATGACCCAAAACACACCAGCAAATCCACCTCTGAATGGCTGAAGAAAAACAAAATAAAGACTTTGGAGTGGCCTAGTCAAAGTCCTGACCTGAATCTAGTTGAGATGCTATGGCATGACCTTAAAAAGGCGGTTCATTCTAGAAAACCCTGAAATAAAGCTGAATTACAACAAATCTGCAAAGATGAGTGGGCCAAAATTCCTCCAGAGCGCTGTAAACGACTCATTGCAAGTTATCGCAAACGCTTGATTGCAGTTATTGCTGCTAAGGGTGGCCCAACCAGTTATTAGGTTCAAGGGGCAATTACTTTTTCACGCAGGGCCATGTAGGTTTGGATTTTTTTTTCTCCCTAAATAATAAAAACCATCATTTAAAAACTGCATTTTGTGTTTACTTGTGTTATATTTGACTAATGGTTAAATGTGTTTGATGATCAGAAACATTTTGTGTGACAAACATGCAAAAGAATAAGAAATCAGGAAGGGGGCAAATAGTTTTTCCCACCATTGTATGTGGATCTTGTTAGATGGAAACATTTATATAGCTGTTAATTTATAGTTACAATGTACTTCATATACAGTATAGCTCTTCTTATTTTCAGATTTCCATCTATATTCCTTTGTGTTTTGAATGTATTTTTTGGCGATTCTAGTACATTTTGCAAACCAACTCATTAATAAAATGAAGTAAACATATTTTACTAACCAATGTGTTCTCCTTTACACACTATGCACAAACATAAAATATACTCCATCAGTGGATCTGAACATTATGCACACCTTTTGGAATTTCTGGATCTTTTCAAGGGATGAATTTTTGAATTGAATTGAATTGAATTTATGAACTGTCCGACACCGTTGCATGTTTTAATGAACAAGTCCCAGTATTTTTCTGAGATAATGTGGGATTTGAAGTACTTAATAATACTCACAAATTGGTGCAAGTGTAACTAAATTAGCTGGTCCATCATAAATTATCTTATTTGCAGGACAATTCTTTTTAGGGATATATTGACTATTCTTTCCTTTAGCTAATGTTAAGCGTTCAAACTAAAATGTTTAATGTAACTGAGTAAATGTTTATGAACCAAAAGCTGCAGTCACAAAAATTATTATAGACCGCTTAAGCCCACACAATTAGCAATTTCTGATGTTGACAGATTTGACAAAAAAGTACACACTAATTAAATGAAACTTATCTTCAACTGTCTTCTGAGAACTGGCAAATTTGTTTCTATCATTCCTTTCAATTAGAATTTGTTTTAAAGTTGTGGAGCAGGTAGTGTTAAAAATTGTTTCAAATGCAATTCAATTGTTTTTCTTTATTCCTATAAACAACTTACTGATTTCTTCTTGTTTTACTTCTATGTAAATAGAAACTTTTATGATGGGGTCAACTATTTGCTAATCAGTTAAATTCAGATTCTTATTCTGTGATGTTCAAAATATTGAGAGAAGTGGATTTTAGCATGGTGTGTGTATTTATGTTTTACTTTTTTGCATTGTGTAGAGCTCCCTCATAATTATATCTCAGCGAAAATAGGACATTTTAAACAAGCAGTTTCCAAGACATCCACTCTGAACACAGAGACCTACTGTATTTATCCTTGCTATCTCAACACCATCTGAGCATCTCTTTTTAGTTGCAGGCTACATAACTTCCAAAAAGAGAGCTATCCTTTGCCAACAGCATGTGGACATGCATACATTAAATTTTACATTGCAGCTCAAAACTCCTATAGATCTATTTTACATCCTTGGTGACACTGGTGAAGCAATTTAAGAGTTTGTTTTTAAAGCAACTGATGTAGCAGTTTCAGCTGCAGTTTGTTTTTAAGCCACTGTTGGTGTAGTTCAAATAACATAACTAAGTTTATGTTTTACTGCAAAAAAAATTTAGTTCATTGCACTTTATAGTGTTTTTCACACTCTGCATATATATTTTACTCTCTTGTTATACAGTGGGATGCAAAAGTTTGGGCAGCCTTGTTAATAGTCATTATTTTCCTGTATAAATCGTTGGTTGTTACGATAAAAAATGTCAGTTAAATATATCATATAGGAGACACACACAGTGATATTTGAGAAGTGAAATGAAGTTTATTGGATTTACACAAAGTGTGCAATAATTGTTCAAACAAAATCAGGCAAGTGCATAAATTTGGGCACCGTTGTCATTTTATTGATTCCAAAACTGTTAGAACTAATTATTGGAACTCAAATTGGGTTGGTAAACTCAGTGACCCCTGACCTACATACACAGGTGAATCTTATAATGAGAAAGAGTATTTAAGGGGGTCAATTGTAAGTTTCCCTCCTCCTTTAATTTCCTCTGAACAATAGCAACATGGGGGTTACAAAACAACTCTCAAATGACCTAAAGACAAAGATTGTTCACCATCATGGTTTAGGGGAAGGATACAGAAAGCTGTCCCAAAAATTTAAGCTGTCTGTTTCCACAGTTAGGAACATATTGAGGAAATAGAAGACCACAGGCTCAGTTCAAGTTAAGGCTCGAAGTGGCAGACCAAGAAAGATTTCGGATAGACAGAAGCGACGAATGGTTAGAATAGTCAGAGTCAACCCACAGACCAGCACCAAAGACCTACAACATCATCTTTTAGCAGATGGAGTCACTGTGCATCGTTCAACCATTCGGCGCACTTTACACAAGGAGATACTGTATGCGAGAGTGATGCAGAGGAAGCCTTTTTGCCGCCCACAGCACAAACAGAGCCGCTTGAGGTATGCTCAAGCACATTAGGACAAGCCAGCTTCATTTTGGAATAAGGTGCTGTGGACTGATGAAACTAAAATTTAGTTATTTGGGCGTAACAAGGGGTGTTATGCATGGAGGAAAAAGAACACAGCATTCCAAGAAAAACACCTGCTACCTACAGTAAAATATGGTGGTGGTTCCATCATGCTGTGGGGCTGTGTGGCCAGTGCAGGGACTGGGAATCTTGTCAAAGTTGAGGGACGCATGGATTCCACTCAGTATCAGCAGATACTGGAGACCAATGTCCAGGAATCAGTGACAAAGCTGAAGCTGCGCCGGGGCTGGATCTTTCAACAAGACAACGACCCGAAACACTGCTCAAAATCCACTAAGGCATTCATGCAGAGGAACAAGTATAACGTTCTGGAATGGCCATCTCAGTCCCCAGACCTGAATATAATCTATGGTGTGAGTTATAGAGCAGTCCATACTCGGAAGCCATCAAACCTGAATGAACTTGTAAAGAGGAATGGTCCAAAATACCTTCAACCACAATCCAGACTCTCATTGGAACCTACAGGAAGCGTTTAGAGGCTGTAATTTCTGCAAAAGGCGGATCTACTAAATATTGATTTCATTTCTTTTTTGTGGTGCACAAATTTATGCATCTGCCTGATTTTGTTTGAACAATTATTGCACACTTTCTGTAAATCCAATAAACTTCATTTCACTTCTCAAATATCACTGTGCGTGTCTCCTATATGATATATTTAACTGACATTTTTTATCATAACAACCAACGATTTATACAGGAAAATAATGACTATTAACAAGGTTGCCCAAACTTTTGCATCCCACTGTATATTGTAGTTAGTAGAGTTTATAATTAACTCTTGCTCATGTCATGGGAGAAATGGTGCAAAAAAATTTGATGATAAAATTGGTGATAAAAGAAAGTTTTTTTTTTTTTCTTTTTTTCTTTCAGATTAATGTATGAGTTAGAAAAAATAGCCAACAGATTAATCGATTATCAAAATAATTGTTAGTTGCAGCCCTAATTCTAATTAACACGGTGCACATGCAGAGGATGAAATGTTTATGACTTGTGATACGCAGTCCTGTACATATTCTCTGTGTGTAGAAATGAATGTGATCAAAGAGAAAAGTGGAAATACCTGCAGTGCACACATGAAACCTAGATTAGTTATGATTAATTAAATATGTTAAATGTGCTTATTACTTTATTTTACCTCCTGCTCTGTGGCTTTTTGGTGCTTGGGTCCAGAAGTTGTAAACCCATTGCTTATCTCTTCCTTTATATAAAGTGAGGTTTTGTAAATATTTGTGTGTTTCACAAATGAAGTAACTGAATGTACTAACTATTGTAATGAACTTTTAAGATTTTCCATCTCATCATAGTTTGTTTAGTACACTTTTACTCACAACAGCTTAAAAATTCTACTGTTTAATTAACAAAGATTACACAGCATAATTTTAAAACCAATCACTTGAAGCGTAAACAATAGTTAAAATGGAGATACAGTAGTATGCAGTCCCGAATTTTGGGAGCTGACAGTGAATGGATAACCTACTAGATTAAACTAAATCTGAATAAACTAAAGGTGTAATGAAAAATAAGTATTGTCTTAGCAATTATGTGTCATGTAAACAGCCTCTTTGCGTTGTTAAGGTGGGTAACTAAATGTATTTTGCTGATTCTGAAAATACTCTTTTTAAAATAGCGTTTTTTTCAAGATGTTGTAATAATAAAAGGTTAATCACTAAAATAGTATTTTCAATTATGATTAACGAGAAAGGAAATCAGCCTTCCTAATCCCCCACAACGGATGCTCAATGGTTTTAGCATAAAACAGAAAATTGTGGATCTCTGGTTCAGAAGTAAACCGGAACAGAATCGGTAGCCATATGATATTTTTAAAGTGCTGGAGAATTGTTTAAATTATAAACTTCTCAAAAAAACTAAAGGAACACTTTGTAGTACTAGGGTGTTGTACCGTGTTAGCTAGGGAATCCAATCCCAGGCTCCCATTTACCGGGAGCCCGGGATTCCCGGACATTTTTCATTCCCGCATTCTCGGGAATGAAACTGCTATAATTCCCGGGAAACCGGGAACAGCCAAGTTCGCGTATATAGCGTGTAAAAGTGTAAAAATCGATCAAGAAATAACAGAGTTCTAGTTGAAAACTGAAGACTTCATTGACGTCTGTCAGACAACAGCTTTGAACAGCATCTTGAAATTGCAATGCGTCAGTCTGTTGCATCCCCATTATCTGTGCCAAGAAACTTGCCATCACAGAATGATGACAAGAAACTGGATGCATCAGTAACAGCTGAAATGGCGGTGTTTCACAGCAACGGCAAGCGCAGGTGTTGTTTAGAACAAGTGTATCTGTATCTGATGACTGTGCTGTCTATATATCTATATATATCTATATATTATATATCTATATATATCTATATATTATATATCTATATCTATATATTATATATCTATATATTATATATCTATATATCTATATCTATATATATATATAATATATAGATATAGATATATATATATATATATATATATATATATATATATATATCTATCTAGATATATATATATATATATCTAGATATATCTAGATATATATATCTAGATATATCTAGATATATCTATCTATATATATATATATATTATATATATCTATACTAATAAAAGGCAAAGCCCTCACTCATCACTAATTCTCCAACTTCCCGTGTGGGTGGAAGGCTGAAATTTGGCAGGTTCATTCCTTACAGCTTCCTTACAAAAGTTGGGCAGGTTTTATATCGAAATTCTACGCGTAATGGTCATAACTGGAAGCAGTTTTTCTCCATTTACTGTAATGGAGATGAGCTTCAACGCCGTGGGGGAGTTTCTGTGACATCATCACGCCTCCCACGTAATCACGCAGTACATAGAAAACCAGGAAGACCTCAAAAGCGCTGAAGAAAACATGCATTATATAATTGAGAAGGCAGCGAAACAATAAGAAGCGGCGAGTGACATATACAACCATATTCATGAGTTCTGCTACTGAAACAAAGCACGATGTAAACCTACACTTTAAATTAAGTTCATAGACAGGCTGCCGCTGGCGTTTGTAATTTAGTGCCTGCCCATATAAGGCCGTCCGTCAGCGGCAATCCAATAGCAAACTGCCACTAAATATTCACGGGTGAAGGACTGTGCTTATGGAGAGGAAGATGAGATGGTCAGGGTGGTGTTTGACACAAACTCAGCGAAACTGCGAGAGAAAGTTTTAAGTGCCAGGACTAAGGTAACATTAAATACAGCCATGGACATAGCACGAGATGGCACCAGCACAGCTGGGAACCTTCGATGCATGTACACCGAGTGGCTCACGTGAACTGGCGCAGTGCACAGATAAAAGCAACAGTTCCAAAGAGCTGAACAAAACGAATTACACAATTGAAAAGGCAGCAAAAAATATGAAGTGTCTGATACATACAAGCATATTCATAAATCCAACTACTGTGGAAACAAAGCACACGTTGGAAAAAGTCAATGTCCCGCTAAAGGAAGACAGTGTAAAAAAAACCTGTGCATGCAGTGTGTCAGGTCTCAGATAAAGAAGAAGACGAGCTGTTTATTGATGCAGTAAGAAACGAATCGATGAATGAAACCTGTCATCTTTACAACGATTGACAAACACGGAATGTAACTTGAACACAACACATCCTACAAATACGAACCTGATTGAAAGAAATAATGATAATCAAATCCTTGATGACAGCAACACTCAGTAACACTCACAAAACAAATACTGTATATTGACAGTCATGTTACGTTATTTTTAAAATGTTCCCTTTTCTTTTCTAGCTTTTTAACACACTACTTCTCCGCTGCGATACGCTGGTATATATATATATATATATCCCGATCTACATACTCGAATAATGGATACTTTATTCGCCATCAATGATTGTTTTGGTAAAGCCATACTCAGTGTATTCATTAGATGAGCGGTAAAAAGTAAGAGCGAGGGAGGATGACTTATTGAGGCATGCAGGCTGTAGTGCGTCAACTCTATCTGAATTGCGCGATCACATTTGAAAAAATATATCTTTTCAAGTTCTATTTAGTCCATATGTGTCAAACTCAAGGGCCACGGGCCACATCCGCCCGGCGTAATTATATCCGCGCGAGATCATTTTATATACTGTATTATTATTATTAATGGCCCAGGTATATGAAGCGCTGGTAACACAATAAACTACAGATCCCATAATGCAGCAGTTCAGCTGCCTTGCCGAACACTTACCGCGTTAATCAAGTCTAGCTTATGATGCTGCAAGTTATTGCGAAGCTAGCTCACACGATGCTGAAGAGAAAAGTTGATTCTGAAAATAGAGCCTTTAAAACCGATTAAAAACCGGGAGGCTGAGTATATGTTTACTGAACCCGGTGTCTCAGTAATGTGGCTGTAATTACAGAATTTAATCTAAGACGGCACTATGAGACAAAACATCAGGGTAACCTGAATGCAATGCAGAAGATACAGAAAGCAGAAGAATTAAATAAGAATCTGACACTTCAGCGGACGTTTTACCCGTGCACAATCACAAAGTATTTCAAGTGAAGCTGCTTTTATGGGAGACACAAATGCACCAGTGCAATTTGCCCCACTTTCCCTGTTGCCAAGTAATGTTAAACCAAGTCGTCACTACGGTGTTCCCAAATCGCACTTTGCTGATAAACTGAGCGCACTGAGTTTGCACGGCGCTTTGGTGACTTTGAAGAACAAAAAAAGTCCGTCTACATGCGGCTCGAACCTTGTGCATGTTTGGTAGCACATATCTGTGTGAGAAGCTCTTCTCAGTGATAAAGACTAACAAAACAGCACACAGGAGTCGCCTCACTGATGAGCACCTGCAATCCATCCTGAGAATCTCCACAACACAGAACCTCACACCAAACAGAAATGAACTTGTGGCCAAAAAAAGATGCCAGGCGTCCAGCTCTAAAATGACATATGAGCAAAGACAACTGAATGATTTGATTTGTTATTGCTGAAAGGAACACATTTTATTTATATTTCCAGGTTTTGTTATGCAGCATGTTCATATTTGAATTTGTATAATTTTGACAGGATATATTTTTATGGAGAGCAAAATCTTTTGGGATATTTAAAATCTAAGTTTATTTTTTATATAAAATTACATAAGAGAAAAGAAATGTGAATGTTTGTTCTTTTAACGTTTACTTTATTTCTAACTTGTATAATTTAGACAGGATATATTTTTATGGAGAGCAAAATATTATAAGTTGTTTAAGGTTTGAGTTGATTTATTCACGAATAATATTCCTGTCTGTTTTACCATTCCTACCAAAGATATTTCTGTCGACTAAATAAAAATTCCTTCTATTTAAAATTTAAATAGAACTTGAACAAATACGATAGTTCATAATATCCGCAGACTTGCACGTAAGAGCGGAGTCATCCGTTTTAACAAGCAGCGTATTGCACTGATCTGAAATAGCTGTGTGTGTATATATGTAGATATGTACGTATATGTATATATGTTTATATATGTGTGTGTGTACATATACATATATATATATACATACATATATATATATACATACATATATACATACATATACATACATATATACATACATATATATATATATATATATATATACATATATACACACATATATATATATATATATATATATATATATATATATATATATATATATATATATATATATATATATATACATATATATATATATATATATATATATATATATATATACATACATACATACATACATATATACATATATATATATGTATATATATGTATGTATGTATGTATGTATGTATGTGTGTATATATATACAGTGGAGGAAATAATTATTTGACCCCTCACTGATTTTGTAAGTTTGTCCAATGACAAAGAAATGAAAAGTCTCAGAACAGTATCATTTCAATGGTAGGTTTATTTCAACAGTGGCAGATTGCACATCAAAAGGAAAATCGAAAAAATAACTTTAAATAAAAGATAGAAATTGATTTGCATTTCATTGAGGGAAATAAGCTTTTGAA